>NC_088395.1:42407500-42707500 GCF_037993035.2 Macaca fascicularis | reverse complement strand
ATCTGAAGTTCAGGAGAAAGTTCTGGAATAAAGCTATAACTTTGTAGAGTCATCAATATTTAGAAAGCATAGAAAATCATTAGATTAAATGAGATTGTTAAGGCAGTAAGTGTATCCAGAGAAGAGGCAAGGTTCAAAGATTAAGTGCAGGGGCTGTCATTTAGAGATAAGTGGGATGAGAAGGAAGTAGCAAAGGAACAGAGAAAGAGCAACTAGTGAAGCAGGAAGCAAGCTGGAGAGTATGGTGTCCTGGAAGTGAAGTGAAGAAAGTGTCTCAACAGGAAGAGAGTGATCAACTGTTAATATGCTGCTGATCTATCAAGTAAAATGAAGACTCAAATACACGTAGAGGTTTGGCAATATAGAAGTCATTCAAACTATGTAGTCTTAGGGAGAAATGAGGAATAATGATCTGGAAGAAGCAATGAGGAGGAAGGAGGACACTACCCCACATCCAGACTCAGTGCTTTGAGGGGTCTGGGAGAGAAAACAGCCACCCCTTGAGGAGGTTGTAAGGGAAGCAGGGTCCTTTGAAGACAGGTAAGTTTTAGTTAGTAAATAAAATAAAGGAATAGTGTAGTCAAGGAAATGTGAGGAGATATAGGGAATTTGGTTGATAACTGATAGATGCTTGACAGAAAGTTCCAGTTCTTTCAGGAGATGGAGCAGAAGGAAGGGAGATGGTGGCAGAAAAGGCAATTTGTGGAGCCATAAGGAGATTAAAGGCTAAGGAATAGGGGAAGATCTAGAGCCCTACACTTCTTGTGACTGAAATGACAGAAATATAGGACATGATGTTCCAAAGAAGAAAGTGCTAGTAAGTATTGGACAATTTGAAAGGTGTGAGGGAAATATGCAGAATTTGGGGGCTACCACTTGACTCCTACTGATGGAGGATGGAGCCTGCATAAAGGAAATCTTTCTTCTAGCATGTGATAGGAGTCTCTTGAATTTTCTGATGAAGGACTGGGAAATGAAAGAGAGGTAATCTCACAACGAACTCACAGGAATTCTCTTAACCCCTGGTGAAGGTCACCTGCCCAGGCAATACAAGATATACTCTTTCAGCAATGAGGGAAGTCATTGAAGCCTGCTGCATATACTTTGCAATTTCAGCTGGTGAGAGGTTAGCATCACCACTGGCACATTGGACAGCCACTTTTGTCTAATCCCCACTCTCAGGCTTCTGACCAAAAGCCCACAAACAACCATTCCATGGATCATTAAATCTTATCCATTATTTTAAAATTTATGTTTAGTGATGGAGATCTCATTATGTTGTCCAGGCGGGCCTCAAACACCTGGGCTCAAGCAGTCCTCCCATCTCAGCCTCCTGAGCAGCTGGAACTACAGGCACATGCCACCATGCCCAGCTAGATCTCATTCATTTTATAAGAACATTCTTTGTGTTTGTTCTCTGCCAGCTTGGTTCTAGACAATTCCAAATATATTTTCATATGATGGAAAGTGTTTAACATTCTGACATTTCAATTATGTAATATGGTTAAATGAATTTCCATAGTATTTGGCACAGCAGTGTTGATTAATGCTTTTCTGACTCTAATCACTAAGCAGGAACCTAGGAAGTGGCAGATACATCTCAGGGAGATACAGAGGAGATATGATTAGTTATAATTGCAGGGCACTGATGATACACAAAAAGACGTTCTCTTGAGTCCAGTGCTAAATAGTGGCATTATTTTATCTGCAAATTAATAGTAATTCAGAATTTTAAGAGGTCTAAAATCTTCAGGTCACCAATATAACCTTTAAAAAAATTTCTAAGATGTTCAGAAGTGCTTCACAGATTATTTTGCTTCCTTGAGTTTCAATTCCATTATCAATAAACTGTCAACATACTGACAAAACATAAAGTAATCTATCTAAATTATATTGGAAAACTTACATGTGTCTAACATTTGGTAATTTAGAAAGTAAATGCTTGAAAGTAAATTCTCTGATTTGATACTAACACATTACATGTGAGGTAGAAAGTGCAAGGTATCACAATCCTCATCTTACAGATAAGCAAATTTCTCTGTGAATCTTAAGGTGAGACCTATTTTCATCAAATATACCATTTATTCACTCTTTCATTTATTTATTCAGTAAGCCTTCATTTAGCTCTTAGTATGTAAATGACTCCTTAATCTTCTCATATTTGATATTTTTTTCTTAAGACTTGAACATTCAAACATTTTGAAGAGGTAGTCATTGAATTTCTACTATATGAAATACCCTTTCAAGAACTATTTACTGGGAGAATACCAAGCCAATTAGGATATTTGTTCTTTCCTAAAGAAGCTCAAAATTATATGTATTTATAATTTTTTATGTGTGAAAAATTAAAACCTGAGCTTAAATGCATATTGGTCCAACAACTTTTCTCAGGGGGTCTGTATTGGTTAAGGTAATCCTAGCTGCTGCAACATACAAATCCAAACATATATAATGATTCAAACAGAAAAGTTTATTTCTTGCTCATGTTAAGTTCAAAATGAGTGGTCCAAAAGGTGGGCAGCAGTTCTCAAAGCAGTGATGTACGGACCCGGGCTTCTTCTGTGATATCAAACCCATCCTCAGCATATAGCTTTGAAGCTTCCTGGGCTCAATTGCATCAAGTCACTACAAAGGGAAACAACATGGAGGGTAGCATGGGGGTAGGTACTCATCAGCCAGATTTCAAAGAGACACACAACAGTTCCCAGTTACATTCTATTGGCTAGTACTCAGGCACATGACCATATCTAACCTCAATGGAGGCTTCAAAATGGGGTCCAGCTGTGTGCTCAGGAAGACAAGGAGCAAGGTTTGGTGAGTAGCTATCATTCTCTTATCTGCCGCTTGGGCCTGGGAAAGTTCATACGGAGCAAGATGGATATGACTGGGGAAGCAGAAAGCAAGGCAGGTGGACTCCCCAGTAGGTAAGCAGCAGGCTCCTGGGATCTGTTGAGGGGGGTAAATTGTGGTTTATATCCAAGGTGAATCTCTTCTTCATGGTGGGGGGCATCATATTTCAGCAGAGAATGCAGAAGAATACTCCAGTATAAGAGAATTTTGCTTTAACTTCAAGTTCTTCTTGTCTCTGGTGTGTTGATTCTTCTGAAGTTTGGTCTGCCAATATGATTTAATCCAACGATGTCTTGTCCTCCATCTTTGTTACTACTTTTGGCTCCAGAACACTTTTACTTTCTGCTCCAAGGATGAAATTCTCAGACTTTTCTTGAATCTTTTGATTCTGGATCACAAATAGTCCTATCTTTCAGATCAACCTCAACCTATAAGCCTGGGGGATAGAAAAAAGTATTAAATTAAATTATGCCACATGTCTGTTAACAGACTTAACCAGTTAGCTGACTACACAATAATGGAGTTGTTTCTCAAGTTCTAACAGTGCATTAATGTCTCTAGATCAGCCACTTTATTTGTCTGAACCTCCAGTTCTTTCTCTGGGGAAAACAAAAAAAGGAAAATAGCATTTTACACATTATAGCTATCTTGGGGGCACATGGTAGTTTTCTAATAAATACTGCTAATGTACTACCCTTCAGTAAAACATGGTTCTGAAGCCCTCTGCAGACCCAAAAATAGCAGCCAAGGATTTCCTTATTGCTGAGTCTGTGGGCACTTCCAAGGGTTGACTGAGAGAAAATTAATCTCCCCACACTTTTTATTTCATCATTGGATGCTAAAATAGAAATTTCTGCTGAGACACTAATAGATACCAGATACCAAAGTGACTTGTGAGATAGGCTTTCCTATAGGATTTCCAGAAAGAATTGATCAAACACCAATTTTATGAGTTTTATGACTCTCACCTGCCACATGAGCAAAAATGGTTGAAGGTCAGAGTTTGGAGAAATATTTTTTTAGAGGTAATTTATCCGAGCATGCTCTGTTTAGAAGGTCAGAAAGTGTCTCTCTTTTTACCTCAAGTCAAAAGATAGGGGCTTTAAGGTAATATTTGTTACCCAAGATTTGAGGGGCAGATGCAGTGGATTAATGTCTACATCATAACTGAAATGGATAGACTGGCTGCTCTGATGGTTGGCTGCGTTAGGATTGACCAACATCCTGAAATTTATTAGAGAAAATAATGCATAAGTGTTTAAGTGTTTCCTGTGAAACAGAATTGGCCAAGTGTGTATGTATGTGTGTGAGAGAAAGAGAAGAGGAGAGAGAGAGAGAGATAGCCAGAGACAGCGAGGGACAGAAACAGAATGGACGAGCATACAATCACTTCAGGGACTAGCCAGGAGGGCTCACTTGGACAAGTGAAAAGATCTCCAGAGAAAAGAGCTAACAATGAACCCAAGGGAACAGCTAAGGACTAAGAAAACAGTGCAAAGGTGGAACAGAAGAGAGTCCGTCACTCAGGGGCAAGACATCTGGAAATGAGATGTCCCCAATATTTGGTGTGGAAAAGGATCTCCAAAAACATCACAACTGCATCCATGAGGAAGAGTCAGAATGTTATGCCAACCAGGCCACTAAATGGATGGTGTTCATAAGCATTCCACTTACAACATGCTTTCTTTGTGTATTTCTCTCTCCCTGCACACGGGTGCAGGAGGAGTGAGGAACGATGTGAGCAGCTGGAGGAGGAAGACAAAGAAGCACTATGTCTTCTCCTCCAGAGAAAAAGCTGACCACGTCTCTCCCACCCTTCCCCTGCTCCAGGCTTCCTATCAGAGTAGCAAGTAATATTCAAAGTTTTGAGCATTACATGGACCTGGAGATTACAGCTACTGATAATCACTAAAAAGAGAATGTACTTCGGACTTAAAGTGACCATAGGAATTTTTTAATGCTTAAGCATCCCAGGAAAGAAATGGGCGGGGGGCAGAATTTTGTCTAGAGGCTGGGAAGAAATTATCCTTCTGAAATATGTAAAGGAGTAGCGGGAGACAAAAACAAAGTTACTTTATATTTATGTGATTACGTGATTACAGCCCCTTTAGAATACATTGAGAATGTTCACGATACCCCTCTGTGACACATATCGTGAAAGGAGGCGGATTTCTCTCTTTTATGGCCATATAAATACCTCCCGACCATACTGTATTCCTTTTTCTCATTCCGATCTCGGATGAAATAAACACACCCTCATTTCCATTACCTGAACTTATTGTTTTTCACATAATGCTTGAAGGCATTATTTTGTAGTCAATGTCTAAATTTGCCAATGCTTAATTAAATAAATCCATTCAAATTTTAGGTTCATTTTTTTCTGCTTAAACAAATGGCCACACATTTATTGCTGCAAAATTGTTCTTTGCTCCAGCATTTAGCCATAGTTGTGAGCATATTAGTATTGCACTCTAAATGACACAATTATTTCAGCATCAGGCTCCATTTCAAAAGATATTTCATATGCCAGTAGGTCTCCAAGGGATTTACTTCCTCTCTCTCCTTATTTACTTATTTTATTTCTTTGTATTGCAATAAAATTCAAGGCTGAGAAAGCACTAGCTCTCTGAATCCCAGAGCTGGGAGTAAATAATTCAGCACAGTGTGGCACAGAAAATGCTTCCCTCTGCCTCTTTTTTTTTTTTTTTTTGCCTTGTGTCTGTGTAGATTCAAGATCATGCTGAGGGCTCTGATGCAGAGCAGGACAGATGTCCTGGCTGAATTGAGAGATGCAAACTTAGTGAGATCTAAGTACAGAGCGAGTGCATGGGGTGATCGGCTGTTCTGAAACTCGGTGGAAAATGACAGCACTTTGAAGCTTTTATTTTTGAGCGGAGTAAGAGCAATTAGGTATCTTTTGCAGCCAGGTTTAGACGATAAACAGATATGTTATGCAATGCAGGATGAGTTCTTTTTCATGGGTACTTGCATTGCCTTATTGTGTGTTTCTCTTGCTTTTGGATTGACACCCGAATCCCAGGGACAGATCGTTGGTTAGCCACAAACAGATACGGTAGCTACATTGATCCCCTGGCCATTTGGTAATATGTCTTTTCTCTCCTCTGAAACCTTTAAAAATTACCAAAATTTACCTCCTGTGTTTTACTACAAATTCTGCTGCCCATTATGGTATTTATCCAACAATGCTACAACTTTCAAAACAATCGTGCTGACTTGATTTTGTGCATGAGCAAGTTGAATTCCATGTGGACGTGGCAGGGTAGGTACTGTATCAAGTGGGTAGAGACCGTAGTGCTGATGAACACAATCCTGCAAATGAAAATGTAGCAGGTACTGTCAATTCTCCACCCATGTCCAGTTCGTTGTGCTCAAAATGACTTCCAACTGCCATTATCTGCATTTCTGCGTCAGGAAGCTGTTTCCAGAACCACGGAAGGTAATTCTGCCTTTGTATGTGGCAGGCTGGAAGTGTCAGGAATTATTGCTTCCCGGGAGCATGCATCAACCAGTGATGCTCAGGAGTTGGTATACAAATGTTTCAACTCCTTCACCGCTCAAGTGGAATGATTCTGAGGTATGCACTTTACACTAGTTCCTGGAATTTACTCTTGGTCTTAAGTGGCAGTCACTCACTGTGATAGCTGATTTAGTAATATCCCCTTTCTTGGTTTCCCTCCCTCACTTATTATTTCCCTGCTGGTATTTCCTGCACCTCCTTAATAAACCACTTATACTTGAATCCCTCTCTCTGAGTCTGCTTTTCCAGAACCCAAATCAAGGCCAAAAGGCCAGTCATACCCCAGTTAAATCCTGAAAAGGCTTTAAGATCAATATTGAATATGAATGTCTAGTGGGATATTTCCTTCAAACAAAAATGCCCTAGGGATGGGAGCACAACACCCTTCCACAACATTCATGTCTGCCTTTGCCCATTTTGTTCAGGCCCACTTCAGTGTGGATAGAAATGGAAGATGTTCTAAGCTCTGTAGCATCCTTTTGACTGATCTCCGTAGCTCCAGCTTCTCCCTCCAACCAGCCCAGCATGATGCTGCCAGTCCAATTTTCCTAAGGCCTCATTTTCATGTATTGCTCCCTGTTCATAAACCTGCAATGACCTAATCAGACAGTGGTAAGTCAAAATGTCTCTACCTCATCTTAAGCCTCCCTCATAATCTGGGGAGAGAAGTTGGGTTGTTCATTGCTCTGGCACCCTTCCTTACAGGCTTTGGGTTGGCAGTGACTGCATTCCTCCACTAAAGGCCACAGCCTTTTTGTTGGGTGTCCTCCTACAGCTACACCTGTAGCTATATCTCTTTCCAGGTTTTACTAAACCACTCTATCCTCTTGACCCTCCAGGATAGTTGCTAGCCTGGGGTATGTCACCATTGCTCATGGGTTCCCTTTGTTAAGCTCTCTTCAGTTATCCTTTTGACTGTGAAATTTTTTCTTGCTAGGGCCCTGGGTGATACAAGCTTTGAGCTAGAAATCAGGAGTTCTGGCCTCCAGACTTGGCTCTGCCACTCTCTACCTTGTGTAACTTTGGATATCAGTTATCTCTGAATGTTTTTGAGCTTTACATTAACTATTTGTAAATGGGAATAACAAGACCTATACAGCACACCTCACAAGGTTGTTATGCAAATAAAAGTTGATTTTGTGCTGGAAAGGGTATTGCTTGTTTAATAAATGTGAAGAATGACATGAATCGAAGTTTTCATCATTATTACGTTATATAGAGAAGAATCTGGAGGGGGTCTCAAAAAAGACATTACCAAAAAAAGAAAAGATCAAGAATAAGGGTCACAGAAGGAAATGGACAACTCAGGGAAAAGTGTCTGTGCCCCTTGCAAGTCACTTATTCCGGTGATTCATCTGGTGCCATCCTCACTCAGGGCCTCAGGCACTGGGCAACCCTGTGTGTGTTGCCATGGCAACTGCCAGCCAGAACCTAGAAATTCCAGCAGATTACAATATTAGTCATCATGAGAAGAGCGGCAGAGTAAACTGCAAAAATGAATATCATGGAGGCCACAGAAAGAAGAACCATGGTAAAGATGGTCTATAGAAGTGGTTCTCAAAGTATTGGTCCTGGACTAGCAGCAGTAGCATCACCTGAGAACTTACTAAATGTGCAGATTCTTGGGCCCCATGCCAGATCTACTGAATCAAAAACTCCAGGGCTGGGGCCCAGCAATCTGTATCTTGACAAGCTTTTCAGGTGATTTTGATGCACACTAAAATTTAAGAACCAGTGCTCTGAGGGTCAGGAAATTTGGCTTCAACTCTCAATGTCCACATGTGCAGATTGTGGATAAGAAAGAAATGAAAACAAATGTCTAAAAATGGAAGGCAACTATAATCTCATAATTTACCTGTTGCTTAGCTGACTAGAAATGGTGACTAAAATATAGCAATAAATAGTCAGATTGTATTAGTTTTCTAGTTCTGCATAACAAATTGCCACAACTTTAGTAATTTAAAATAATTAATCCTTATTATCTCACAGTTCCTGTGGGTCAGGAGTCTGGGCACGACTTAGCTGGGGCCTCTGCTTAGTGTCTCTCAAAGTTCTAATCAAGATGTTTATCAGGACTGAGTTCTCATCAGAAGCTTGACTGAAGAAGGCTCTACTTTCAAGCTCCCTCAGGTTGGCAGAATTCATTTCCTTGTATGTGTAGGATTCATGAAAGCTTTCTTCTTCAAAGCCAGCAATAAAGAAAATGAGACTGCTAGCAAAATGGAGTCTTATATAACATAACACAATCATAGAAGTGGTAATCTATCACCTTTCCTGTATTCTACTAGTTAAAAGCAAATCACAGATTCCACCAACATTTAAGGGGAAGGGATTCCACAAGAGCACAAAAGCCCTACAGATTAAGATTTGTGAGCCACACCCTTAATCTCTTGAAAGGGTCCTTTGTGTGGCTGAATATTCTGATACTTTGATTTTTCTGAAATTTTAGCAAAAAGTTGTAGAGTCATAAGGTCAAGTTTTTCTCTAGACCAAGCCATCTTAATTTCAGCCATTAACTTTTTGCCATTTGAAGAGACCGGATTTTCAAAATCATCAAGTTCTTGTTCATTTTTGTTCTTCTTTTGATTTATTTCTCTCTTCTCACATTTTATTGTAAGCAACAAGAAGAAACGAGACAGTACCTTCAATACTTCTCTTGTAAACTTCCTTAACGAGATAAACAAGTTCATCACTTACACGTTCTGCTTTACATATAAATGCAGGAGACAATTCTTCTGAGTTTTCTTCTCCTACTTAACAAGGGTTTCTCTTTCCTCCAGTTTTCAATGGCTTATTCCTCACTTCTTCTGAGCTCTCACCCTCACCAGGAGCATGCTTCAACTTTAGATTTCTACTAACAGTCCACTCAAGGCAATTTATACTTTCTCTATTGTTCTCCAAATTCTTCCAGTGTGCACCCACCCAATTCTAAAGCCACTCTTACACTTTTAGGTATTTTACAACAGAATTCCACTTCAGATAAAAAGCATCCCATTTCTAGTACCAAAGTATGTATTAATTTTTTATTGCTATGTACTAAATTACCACAAACTTAATGGCTTAAAACAGCACACATGTAATATCCTGATTTTAGTAAGTCAGAAGTCAGATCACTGCTTAACTTGGTCCTCTGTTTAGGGTTTCACAAGGCTGGAATCAAAGTATCAGCCAGACCAGGTTCTCATCAGAGGCTTAAGTGAGGAATTATTTACCTCCAAGTTCTCCCAGGTTGTATTCTTTGTAACTGTAGAATTCTTGGAAACTTCTTCAAAACCAGTAATTTAAGGAAACTGTTAATAAGATGGAGCCTTATATAATGAAACATAGTCATGGGAATGACATCTTATCACCTTTGCCATATTTTTTTGGTCAGAAGCAAGTCACAGATTTCACCCACATTCCAGGGGAAAGGATTATACAAGGGCCTGAACATACAAAAGTAGAGATTATTGGGCCATCTTAAAATCCGTTTGCCCCACTGAACTTGTTCAAAATAAACAGAACTAACACAATTTTCAGGGGAATCTTATCCTGAAAGCTTTGTGTTGAGAACAGGTGTATGTTAACATTGAGGATTCCAAAAGTTGAAGGAAAGAGAGGAAAGCAATTAAGTTCGGAAGGAAATAAAAAAGGGTTTTACTACAGACTGCTAAGGTGGATATAGAAGATGCTTTGCTAATACAGATGATGGAGTCAAATAAGGGAAAAATCATGAAGGATAAAATGGTTAGGAAAAGATATGTAGGTGAGATAAGATTTAAAAAGAACTCTGAATAATGGGTAGTACTTAGAGAAAGAAAATAGCATTCTATTAAGTAGTGAAGGTGTGAATAGTATTTGGAATTGGTAAAAACATGGAACACACAATGTACAGCTGGAAGACTGAAGTGGTTCAATGATTCTCTACCTTGGCTACACATTAGAATCACTTGGAAGTCTTTACAAATAGTGATACTCAGCCCGTCTCAGATGTTCTGTTTTGATTGCTGTGTGATGGAGCACAGAAGTCAATAGTTTATAAAAGTGATCCAAGTAAATTTAGTGTACCTCAGAGATGAATGCCACAAGCATGATTAAGAGTGTATTCATGTAAAACAAATTAGTAGGATACATATGTCAAATAGGATGAGCTATAGGTTACATATGTTACCTAGGACATAGAAAAAATACTTTGTTTTAGGCTTACCGTTGTTCTTAATAGCTATAGAACATACATGTTTCAGATATATCTGCTGTATCATTTGAGATCCTCTTAGCTTCGCGTTTTTTTCCCTTTTTTCTGTTTCTTTTTCCCTTTTTTTTTTTTTTCAGCTGTTGTGGTGGCAGGCAGTTCAATGAGGGCTTTTCTTTATACAGTCCCAAGCAGAAGTGTCGTTGCCTCCTGCCTGCTCCTAAAGCCTCTCTTTTTGGTTCACTGCCCTGTGCCCTCACCCTGGCCTACATAATCCAGAAGTATAGGCAAATTAATATCCTGTGGAGTAAACCTTTGCCCAGTAGGAAACAGGAACCAGTGGATAAATCCTTCCTTTTTATCCACATATTGCTCCCAGTAGAGTCCTTGAATGTACTTGGAGGCTGAGTTTCACAAACCTAGCATTCTGCTGCACTTAGCAACAGTAAGTTCAACAGCACAATTGTGTATTTGTTCTCCTTTAGCTGCTGCACTCTCTTTGTTTCTCTCCTGCTCCCCGGAATTGTATCCCTAATAAAGTGCAAGCGAATAGCTCCAGAAGCCTCAGCTCTGCTTTCTGCTGAACCCAAGTTATAAATGTAAGTATTATACCTTGCATTTGTAGATCATTTTTTGTCTTATATTTATATAGCTAAAATTATATTAAGACAGTTTTTAACATCTAAACATTTGTAACATTTTAAAACAAAATACTGTGTCAGAGAAGTTTTAAGAAACATTCCAAATACAATTGGTAAAATGTCATAATATGCGAAGAAGACATTTTGAAAAGAGATGACAAAGGGGATGTAAAGCTATCGTGCTACTGATGCTAGGAAAAGTTGAGAAACTGAAAATAAAACAATTGCTTTCTGAAAAACAACTCTATTGAGATATAATTGGCATATGATAACCTGCAACTGTTTAAAGTATACTATTTGGTAATTTTGACATACATGAAACCGAAATCACAATCAAAATAATAAAAATGTTCATCACTTTCAAAGTGTCCTTGTGTTCCTTTAGAATAACTTCCTCATTCCCCTCACAGCTCCAAACCTCCCTACCTGGAAAAGCATTGATCTGTTATCTGTCACTATAAATTAAATTGCATTTTGTAGAATGTTATATAAATAGAATCATACGATATATATTAATAAGCACTTTTTTGTCCAGCTTCTGTCACTCAGCATATTCATTTTGAGATTCACTGTGTATCAATAGTTCATTCCATTTTACTGCTGAGTAGTATCCCGTTATATAAATACTTCATAATTGATTATTTAACTCACCAGCTGATGGGCATCTGGGTTATATCTGGTTTCTGGCTATTATGAAAGAAAAAAAAGGTCCTATGATCTACCTATACAAGTATTTGTATAGTCATATACTCTTATTTTTCCCTTGGGTAAATACCTATGGTAAAATGTGGGGTCATATGGCTGGGTGTATATTTAACTTTTTTAAAAAACCCATCAAAAATGTTTTCCACTGCAAATTAAAACCACGGTGAGATAACACCTTATCCCAGCCAGAATGGCCATTATTAAAAAGTCAAAAAACAAAAGATATTGGTGCAGATGTGGTGAAAAGGCAGTACTTATACACTGCTTGTAGGAATGTAAATTAGTAGTATAACCTCTGTGGAAAACAGAATAGAAGTTTCTCAAAGAATTAAAGTAGATCTACCATTCAATTCATCAATCCCACTACTGGATATCTACCCAAAGGAAAATAAGTCATTATATCAAAAAGACACCTACACACATATGTTTATCATAGCACATTTCACAGTTGCAGAGGTATGAAATCAATCTAAGTGCCCATCAACTGAAGAGTGGCTAAAGAAAATGCGATATATACACACACACACACACACACACACACACACACACACACACACACACGCACACCATGGAATACTACTCAGCTATAAAAAAGAATAAAATCATGTATTTTGCAGCAACTTGGGTGAAGCTAGAGGCCATTATCCTAATTAAAGTAACTCAGGAATGGAGAACAAAATACCACATATTCTCACTTATAAGTGGGAGGTAAGCTATGGGTATACAAAGGCATACAGAATTGTATAATGGACATTGGAGGCTCAGAAGTGGGGAGGGTGGAGGTTTGAGGGATGAGAAATCACCTGCTGAGTCCAACATACACCAATGGAGTGATGGGTACACTAAAAGGTGACACTTCACTGCTATACAATTCATTCATATAACCAAAAACTACTTGTACCTTTAAAGCTAAACAACAACAAAAGTGTTATTCAATGTGGTTGTACCATTTTACATTCCCACCAGAAGTAAATGAGTGTGTTCCAATTATATATGTACACACACACACACACACACATATATATATATAAAGAGAGAGAGAGAGAGAGAGAGAGAGAGAGAGAGAGAGAGGAGGGGGCCGGCGGGGGTTCTCGCTCACTCTGTCATCTGGGCTGGAGTGCAGTAGTGTGATCATAGCTCACTGCAGACTCAGACTCCTGGTTTTAAGCGATCTTCCCACCTCAGCCTCCCAAATAGCTGGGAATACAGGCATATGCCACCACACCTGGCTAATGGTTATTTTTTTGTTTTGTTTTGTTTGTAGAGACAGGGTCTCTTACTATGTTGCCCAGGCTGGTCTCAAACTACTGGGCTCAAGTGATCCTCCTGCTTCAGACTCTCAAAGTGCTGGCATTACAGGCTTGAGTCATCACACCCGGCCTGGTCTATCTTTTAATTTGGGCTATGCTAATATGTATGGAGCATATTATGGAGTATGAGATACTTCTCATTGCAGTTTTAATTTTTATTTCCCTAATGACTAATCAGGCTGAGCATTTTCTTGTATACTTGTTTATGGTCACCCATTTTATGAAAGAATTTGTGAAGAATTGTTATTTCTTACTTACATGTTTGGTAGAACTCTCCAATAAAGGCATCTACGTCTGAGGATTTTTTGTGAGAAGAGTTTTAACTACATATTTAAACTAGATATATGGCTATTTAAATTATCTATTTCTTTGCGAGTTTTGGTAGTTTGTTCCTTTCAAAAAGTGTGTCTATTTATTCTAATTTATCAAATTTATTTGCATAAAGTAGTTCATAACTTTCTTTATCTATAGAATCTATAGTGCTATCATTTCTCTCGTTCCTGATGTTGATAATTTGTCTTCTCTTTCTTTCTGTCTCTCTCTACCTCCACCTCTAGCTCTAGCTCTTTTTCCTGATCAACCTGGCAAGAGTTTTATCAATTTTATTGATTTTCTCCAAAAGCCAACTAATAGTTTTATGATTTTTTTCTATTGTTTTTCTCTTTTCTAGTCCTTTTTTTATCTGAACTTTATTATTTCCTTTCTTATATTTACTTTTGATAATGCTCAAATTTTTCCAGTTTCTTAAGGTTGAAGTTGAGGTCATTGATTCTTGCCAGATCTTCAGCCACATCTCCTCAACTCAGGGAATTTTTCTGGCTCTGCCTCAGTTCCTCTTCGCTGTACTTCAGCCTGGAATTTATTTGAAGTTAGTAAGCTGGGCCAATGGTAGGGTTCACCTCATTTGTTTCTCAGATCTCAGGAATCACCGTCCTTTTTTGCATGATGTCTAGTGTCTTAAAAACTGTTGTTTCATATATTTTTTTGTGTGTGTTTTTTTCCAAATTCTTCATAGTTCTCATTGTTTTCCAAGCCTTATTTTTATGATTTTGTAGGTAATTATCTAGCCCTGAGATACATTCAATGAATTATCTTCTGCTGAAATCAGGCAGGACAGTTTCTGTGGCTTCCATGTTAAGAAACATAGCTGATGTATTGGGCTTATTCTGAAGCCTCTTCAAACTCAATTTTGGTTGAAAGTGGAAGATCCAATTGTTTGTTAACAACCGTATTGATTGTTCGTATATTAGAAAGTGATATTTTGAGTATTTTACAAATCAACACAATTGTTATTTGCATATTGGCATTTTACTGTGTTTTCGTTTTGTTTTAAGAAATTGGTCAGATGGTTTTGGTTGACCTTTAACCCATGATTTTTCTCATTTAAAATAATGGGAACTAGACATCATTAGCATTTTCATGTATCATGTCTTATTTTCGATGATGGATTATTGAGGTTAATCAGAAAATGCCTATATTTGGCTTAGACTTATCTCTCTAGCAAAAATAATTCTAGAAGTACCTGTCCAGAGATGTCATGGCAGCTCCATGAAGTCCTCAGAGACAAAGTGCCTTCTATCTGTCTGCTCCTTAGTGAATGGATTCCATTCTTCTCATGATTACAAGATGGCTGCTGGAATATCAGTCAAGTCCACAGTCTGGTTTTCCTAGCTAAGTTATCCCTATTTAAATAGATTTTTCTAGGAGCTCATCCAGGGTTTTCTTCTTACTGTAATGGGTAGGCAATCCACATTTTCAAGGAAGTATTACAAATGTGATGTTTTTGTTGTTGTTATTGTTTTAACTAGGTACCTTGCTAACCTAAACAAAACTAGGGCTTTTTAAATCAAAAAATAAGAGGAGAAGAATTATGGGTAAGACACTAGTAGTCTTTGCCACATTTGGTAAAGGATGTTAATATAGGTTACGTATTATATATGACATTTTGAACATAGAAAAAGCATAAGGTTTAAAGATTTTTCCAGAAGGACAGAGAAAGAGACTGGAATGTGAGAGTCTGGTGACAGTCTCCTGTTTGATCTCTCCATGATAGTAATCTTGGAATGCATCACTGAAGACTGGTAATGGAAAAGAAAAAGGAAACACTTCAAAATACGTATCTAAAGGAGAAACCTTAGAAAGCATTTGGTGGTGGAAGGGATGTAAAAGGCATGTACAACAAAGAGAGTATATAGTAAGGAATGAAAGGATAATGAAAGAAGTGTTGGAAAACTCATGGAAGCCACTGCTGTATACATCTGGCAAGTTCAGGGCTTAAGAAAATTATGTTTGGGTCTTGCATTGAAGTCTCTCTCTCTCTCTGTCTCAACAATAGGAATGTTGAAATAGTCTGGCACTAACACATCTGGCTTCTACAGTGACCTCAAATGGTCAGGGTACAGCCTAATGTGTGGGCCAACTGCCATCAAAGATGGCCAGCTCACTGACCTCATGAATGTCTAAGCCTCTGTTTCCATGTTCCTGCATGAGCTCCCTGCTAGGACAAGGAACTAACCTGAAACTTAAGCACTGAATTCCTTTGAGCCTGCCACCTCCCATACCTGAAGCAGGTTCTATATTTTGTCATGTCAAAGATAAAATAGGAAAACAATAAACATACTAAAGTAAAAATTAAAAAATCTGGAGTCACATGGATCAGGAAAGAGTTGTTGTTCAATATCTGGATAGTTGGGTGACCTAGGGCAAGTTACTCACTGTCTCTGAGGCACATTTACTAACCTGAAATGGGAGAATTATTATAATAAAGCCTGAAAGTCTGCTCTATGTAATTATTTGAGGTTTAGTCATGCTTGTTAAAAGAAGGGAACATGGTTCACACTCTAGCCTTGGCTCAGTCCATTCATTTGATATGTCAACTTTCAAGTTGCTTCACCTCTTAGGATCTTGATTTCCTTCTCTATCCTTTTCCAGGGCTTCAAAAACAGTTTTTTGACATACAGTGTTTGTTCAATAAATATTTGCTGAATTAAATTCTATTGATTTTGCAAAATGAAAGATTTAATTTAGATTAACATTTCCCAAAATATGTGTTGTGAGATGCTGATAAATTGATAATGCATGGTTATAAATACTTGTGTTTGAGATGATGCAGCAGAAAAACCCAAGGAGATGGTGTCACTGATATCATCCACAAAGCCTCCATAGCTCTTTACTGTCTACTGCTAAATTTAATGGTATGTGAAATAAAAGTAAACTCCCTATGTTTTGCAAGCCACTCTGATTTGGGCATCCATTAGTGCAGGCAAACCTAATTCTTTACTGATCCAAAAGATTAATGTTTACCAATAGTATTTTATAGAAGGAGCCACTATTCCCCATCAACCCCTACTCATAACTTCTTTCAGCCTTCAATCAATATATCAATCAACAATATTCTCAGACACTTAATATGTGCCTTATGTGTTAGGTGCTGCACAAAAGAAGTATACATCCCAATTCCTGCCACTAAGAGACCTACAATTTATTTGAATATAGAGGAATATTGACTCAGGTAACTCATAATTAAATTTAATTTGATGGCCCTAAACTGGACAGTGATTTTCTGGAAGGCAGGGATTAAGTGTTCAGCAACCTATGGGCCTGTCCTTGTCCTTTATATGGACTACAATGGGAGCATGAAACATGCTTGCTCCACAGATGGCTTAATCTGCACACCCTATAGCCTGGTTGCTCAATCAATTGGCTTCCCTATTGAAATGACAGCTAATTTAAAAGAATAAGTGGCAATTTAATAGAATGGAAAACCATTAACTCAGAACCTTCTAATCAAGACTGATTTTTATGTAAGTCTTATGAAGTGCTTGTTGCTGGCTCAGGAGAACAAAAAAGGAAGGATGAAATTGTCTGCTGTAGTGCTGTTACCTCACTGTGGACTGGGGGGCTCTACTTTCAATAATACTGACAATCCTAATAAGAGTGATGATGATGACAATGCTCCTTTATATTTAGAAAGTGTTTTCACGTAAATTTTAAGAAGCAACTGAATATATATATATATATATATATATAAAAGACAGCAGGCTGTGGATTCTGTTAGACTTGGATTCTGATCCAACCTCTACTGTCTGTGTTCCTAATTCCATAATATGTAAAATGAGAATAATAATACATATTATTAATACTTGGGAACTAAATGTAAGCATCCCCTAAAAATCAGAAACAAGGAAAATAAAATTATGTTTGAGAATTAAGCTTAAGCATGAACACAATGACTCATGGCCCAATAGATCTCAAAATACAGAATGGCTGTAAGAACTGGTAGCAACTGCAATCACAGTAAGGGTTGTAATCAACCATAAAAACATAGCAGAACATCACAAATACAATTTTGCAAGCACTGGGTTAGGGAGAAAGAGTATCAATGAAGAAATTTTGAGTATTTCCTGTTCAACAGGTTAGACCATTCCTAACGTGGAATTAAGGTGTGGTAGATTGAAAAAAAAAAAAAAAGTCCACAATATTTTGAAGCTCCTCTCATCAAGAGATGGAGTCTCTTCCTCCACCCATGTATCTGGGTTTGGTCATGTGATTTGCTTTGGCCAATGGAGTATTAGCAAATATAAACAAGCAGACGTTTGAACAGTGCTCACATAGTGGGGTTGCCTTCTCTGCTTCTGCGAATTATTCCCACATCACATGAACAGGCCTGGGCCAATCTCCTGGAGAATGAGAACCTGCATGTAGAGAGGCCTCAGCTGTCCAACCATCCTACCTGAGGCCCCATACCTATAAGTGAGGCCATCTTAGACCATCTAGCCTCAAAGAAGTTGCCAGCCCCAAAAAAACCACCCAGATAACCCATGGAATCATTAAAAATACTTGTTTATTGTTTTAAGTCACTAAGTTTTATAGTAGTTTGTTTTGTAGCTATAGAAGCCACAGGGCTTTATAGCTTTTAGCAGTCCAGTCCCCAGGGGTTGACATCATAAATCACTCCATTCCCCTAGTTTCCCTTGAGTCCATGTTTGCCAATAAATTTCTAATCACGATCTGGCCTCTCACATAGTCTGCCTACAGTGGGCAATGGGCCGACTACATTAACTTTAAGGATTCCTAGCTCCTAGTGTGGTAATTATTCATGATGAATTTGTGAAGTGGGTTCTGACCCAGGTTTGGCTTAAGGAGAAGATATTCAGTGCTGAAATATTTTCCTTTGCCTGTCCGTATTTACTCTCTACCCTTTCTACCCTGCCCTTTAGGAAGCTGACCTGTATAGACTGCCTTAAAAAAGTCTTGCCTTGTGGCTTCTTGTTGGACTTCATCAATAGAAAGCCCTGCCTCGAGCCTGGAGAGGAAAAGTGATTTCAGGGCATTAATTCTCACAATTCCCTCCCTGTAAGGTTGCTTTGGGCTGGCTGAGTTCTTTGACTAAAGATTGCAGCTCTTGTCAAGGTGGCCCTCTCACCCCAAGACTCTCTCATTGAAACCACTTCCTCTCCTCTTTCCTTTAGGCCTAGAGAATGGGCTACCATTCTTTTTTTTTTTTTTTTTTTTTTTTTTTTTTTTTTTTTAATATGCCACAATTTTTATTGCAACGTGGCCATGTTTGTAAGGGTGGGGAGTTTGATCTCAAAACAATGTTCCATTTAAGGCTCTTTTATACAGAAATTGCCATCATGACTGATATTCAAAATATCTTTAGTGTTGCAGGACTCACATGGTAAACATAAAAGTCCTACACTTATTCAGTAGTGTACACTCAATGGAAAACAAAAAGGCATTAATAACAGCTATTTCTTTTAAGAAGGTATGCAGGTAACAGGAATGAACACTGAGGTACTAGGATAAGTTGATGACACAGTTAACAAAACTTAATTGGCATTCCTTTTAGGATATTAAACTTGTTACAAAAAGTGCTTTTAATGCATAGTGTTATATCCGTGCTGCCATGTCACAAAAATAGGCTTGCCAAGGCAGGTGAGGTGTATGAATGCTCAAGCCTCACAGAACTGCAATCAAGTGCAACTATAAATAATACTGAAAAAAGTTGACCATCTGACCAGTGGATAATACTTTCAAGGCATTCAATTAGCTTATCCTTTGCAGTATTCTAAGCTATTCACATTGACGATCACATACATTGTAGTGCTTGCTGCAAGGGAGGCATATAACCAGTTGTTTTGGCTAAAATATGACAGGAAGGCATTCCTTGGGTTCTACATAAAAGTAACAGTATTAAACAGTCTAATGGCAATCACTGATTGGCTGCTTAAATAAATGATATTTCCTTCATTCATTGTGTTGGAAGGGCCCAGTGGAAAGGGGGAAAAAAAACAAAAAAACAAAACCTAATACTATTCCAATGGACTGAGCTGGAGAAATGCAAGCTCCTTAAGATCCAGATGGCACTTGACTGTCATTTTATAATGGTTTTCCTTCAAGTGAAACTACTACATTGCCTCCCAATTTCTCTCCAAGTGTCGAACGGTCCTTAATATCATCCAAGCCATTTACTTGCCACTCATGTTTAATACCTGTAAATTTCTTTTTAATGGCATCTTTAGAGCTAGCATAAATCATCTTGCTTTTTAAAGGTGCACTTTCAGGAGCCCAGAATATAAATACTAGGTCTTCTTTCTTAGACTCTTTTGTTTCGTATGTGGCATCGTACAAAGCATATCGGCAATCATTCAGATGTAGCAACTTCACAAAAGATGTGTAGGGGTCCTCTACAGTATCACCAATGTCACCCACCAAGATCTGCTTTGCTTCCTCTACAATTATTTGTCTTTTGTCATCGCTTAAACAGAAGAGAACTGCTTTCTTTCTCTTTTTGATCTCCTCTTGTGTAGAAGATTTCCTTACTTTCATATCATTAAAAACTTTTATGACTTCATCATTCACTGTAACTCCAGAAGCCATAGTGCCCTCGGCTGTGGCTGCGGCGGCAGCTCGGGCTCCGGCTCTGTGGCACTGGGAGGAGAAGGAGGGGCGGGCGAGCGGGTGGGCAGCGGAGAGTGCGGGGCACGCCGGGAGCTGCAGCCCGAGGGAGGCGGCGGGGCTCGGCCTGGGCTACCATTCTTAAGCCTAGGTGGAAACAGAGAAATTTTTACTAGCTTTCAGTTCCATACTATCCTGTATGGTTTTTCTACTCCTGCCCACACTTTTGTATGATTAATAAATAACTCCTTTTATTAAGCCCTCCCTCAAATATCCTAATTTCAGCATGCCATCTGTCTCCTGTTGAGCCCCTGACATGCATACGCTGAGCATGTGGGTTTGAGTATTGGGTTTGTCTGATGGTGATTTCTTCTTGGCTTATGATTCACCCCGAGAGATGAATCCACATTCACTAAGCTGATCAGGTGTTTAGGCACATGAGACTGAGAGCCAGGTCCTGGTTCTCAAGAAATTCACAAAGGTAGTGAATTCCTCTAGGAGCCAGCCAGCTGGCCTTTTCCTCTCTAGAGTGGAGAACAAGAACCATATGCTTCTGTATTTCTATAATTACACACTTTTAAGCTTGTTATTAGATTAGTTAAACTATATGCAAATTGCTTTCTATGTGCCTAGCACCTTGTAAGTGCTCAGCATGTTAAGCATTGCTGTTGTTTGTTTTAATGTCCCTTTGACTGTATAATATGGTCTTTACTGATCAAATGGTGTGTATCATTTTTCTTGGATTCCTTTTGAGGATGCTTTTGTTAATGTGGTACACTGAGATTATGGGGATTGGGGTAAAGAAAGAGAATGAATGTGCAACATGATTTACACATAGTGTACATAACTTCTAGAGCCTTACAACAGAGCAACCAAAAGGAAAATATTCTAATATAGCAATTATTGCATAAAAACATTTAATGAATCAAAGATGGACCTATCCTGAAGCAGAAATGACACTCTAAGTAAACAGTCCTACAAGTTCATGAAATTAAATATTCATGGAGCACTTGACTTGCTTGCACTAAGAAAGGTTGATATAAGACAACAGAGACAGAAGGTGGCAGGTAAGCGCCCTTTGGGAAATGGCATGGTGGCAAGATGTACAGGCTTTCCTGCTACCTACTAACAAGTAAGAAGAGTTTCCAGCATTCCCTCCCATATCAGAGAAAGCCAGCATCTAGGGTGCCAAGTGCATATATACAATGGCACAGGAATCATGCCCCTCCACTCAAGGCAGCTAGAGTAAATAAGCCCCTGATAGCATAGCTCCATCTCTTTTCACCGAGGTTTAGTTCAGCATCTACATTGTGAGATCCTTTCCAAGCAGCAAATATTCTCCTACTTACCTGTACACTTACACACACACTCCATTAGGTATAGAGAGACATTCAAAATCAATATTAATCATTTTTATTCTGTCCAATGTCATTCCTCTCTGGTAGATGTTTTTGTCTAGAGTTTCTTGTTTAGTTTCGATGATTCGTATTGGGACTTTAATTTTATGTTCCTTTTATTTAATATAGGATGTGAACATGGAAAAGCTCTAAGGCAGCCTAGGAAAAGGCAGACAAGAAACCATCATGAATGGATACTGCATGAGCAGAGATTGTCAAGAAAACGGGATGGTAATTTGCATAGGTCCACAAGGCGAACATTGATTTGAAGTGTTCCTGTGAATGGCCAATAGACAGGACATACAAACAGACAGTAAATCATAAAGTGAAGAATGGTGTCTAAGATGGAGTATGAGCCTGGGGAAGTACATAAAATAATGCCATGTCAAGGTCATAAGAACTTTGACAGTCAGGGAGATGTCAAATAGAAAACTGATTCATAAATCCTGAAATAAAATATTACTACCTAAACTCTAAATCAGATGGCCACCAGGTCAAAAATAAATTACAAGGTGAATCTAATGTAGATATATAATTAAAAATTGGCCATGTCGATGAGGCAAGAAATTTTAGCAATAACAGAAATGAAGGTGTCAGGGCTCAGAAAACAACATGCCAAATTATGGCACTTTAGTGTGCTGAGTACTCTGAACTAAAGGGGATTGGAAAGCCTCAGAAGCAAAGCCGCTCTATCTCCCACCTTTCTGTGTAGGTGTATAGTAGATGCATCTGACAGCAACAATTTAAGCATACCCTGAGAAAGACCCTCAAGTCTAAGAAGAATGTGTGTTTGGAGCTCTGAGCTAAGAAATCCAGGAGTGGCAAACCTAGAGATTCTCTCCTTGTCTGTGAAGGACATACGAACCCCTGGCCCATGCCTTGGAATGCAGGCCATACAGGGGATTAAGGTCCTTTGTTTTGGGTTATATGGAGGTTGCTAGGTGGAAGGTGGTAGCAGTTTTTCGGTCCGGCCCACCACCACTGGACTGCCCCATATGTAAGTCTTCAATAAACCCTATGTGTGTTTTGCTGGTTCCAGATCTCCTCTATTCTTCTGCCTCTAGGACATGATGCTATCCCTGTTGGAGTCAGTAGGGGTCTGGCACAACAGTAGGAGATGGCCATAAAGAAATTCTCTGACCTACCTTGTCTGACAGTAAGTCATAAGATCCTCATTCCAGAGGGGTCCTGGGAGAAAGGAATGCTACACAGAGGTCAAGGAGAAGCCATACAGGGGTATTATCCCACTCTGTAGTTTAGCATCACAATTAATTTAAGTGAGGTTAAAGAAACACCATGTTTTTCATGTTCTTGACACCCCATAGCCCTAGTCCTTCTTTTCAGAACTGTGTTAACAACAAAGTTATTCTGCCACCTAAAGAGCAAGTCTCCTTTTCAAATTTAAACTGTAGGCTGTTGTTTCTTCTATCTCTCTATGCTTATTATTTCTAACTGTCTGACCTGGAGCCCCATAGCCTTGGACTAGCCAAGCGCTGACTCAGGAAAGGGAAACAAGAACAGGAGGGCTGAGTTTTCCCAGGAGCAGAAAGCACTGAAGATTAGAAAGGCCTTTGTCATCTTTGTTATGTGTAATTTGACTAAAACTACTTAAATAAAAAAGAACTGGGGACTTCAGAGAACCTTTGTACTCTTAAATGAACAATATAATGCAAAAGGGAAAAGAAAAACGTAAATGGGGAAACAATAAGATTTTTTTTTTCTTTTCACTGAAAATGTCTAAAGTTTCATTAATAAAACCTGGATCCTTTTTCACTAATATGATTCTGACCTGTTGGCAAAAGGCCTGTGCAGAAATATCAGGTAATTAATAATGCCTTGAGGGGAAATGTGCTTTAGATGTTTTATTGTTGTTTTAATCACTTAACATGGTTTTTAAATGATTATTTCTGCCCACATTGTTGCATACTAATTTTAGGGTGGCTTACATAAATACATTTAATTATATAAGATAAAAACCAATAAGAAGCAAATAAGAAAAGTAGGGTAGAGGAGAAAATAAAAGTAGTTGAGATGGAGCCAGGGGTAATATTGATGCCCCGAATGCATGTTCTAAGTCCCCATTGTTTCACAAGAGACGTGAGATGTGAGAGACAAAACCAGGCACATGTCTTACAACATCCATACGATAAAAAATCAGATCTGATACTCAAAAGAGCCAGAGAGAAATGTCTCCCCTGGGTTCTCATAAACAGGAATATAATGGACAACTTCCTCAACAGCATCCCTACAGTAAATACAGAAACAGGTTCAAAGGGAAGTTTCTCACACTTCCCTTGGTGCCACCATATAAATATAACCCAAGAAGAGCAATTCGCCAGGGACATCCACACACATTTCTGATGGTCTACCTTGGTCCAGGGAAAGAGATGAGCGCGTGCAAAGAATGGATGAATGCACTGCACATCCCTCATTCAACAAATCACCGTAAGTATTTGGTTTTGTGGCCACACTTGGGAGAAGCACCAAGTTGAGGAAGATACCCCAGACAAGTAACTGGAGAGCAACTGCTCTGTGTTGCCAGCTTTGCCAAGCTGTAAAGAAGACTGACTTCTTGTCATTGTTGAAGAGCTCTGTCTCCTGAGGCAGCTCCCCTTTATGCATATGATAAACTGTCCTTTCACTCACTCTCAAGAGAGCATGCCTGAACCACAGAACATTCTGGAAAGGGCCTGAGCTCTTCTAGGTTTTATTGTACCTAAAATTTGAACAATTCTGGGGAGCCATTTTAGAAGATACATACAAAATCAACTGCAAAAGTTAATTTTTATTTAGAATGAGAAAACACAACAACTTACAAAATCTTTAAAACCTGGCAGATACCATGAAAATTTCCAAAAATTAATATTTTTGACAAATTAACTGCCTGATACACCTCTACTGTACATTATTTTCTACATTTTGACTGCATATTCCTTAGTCTTTTATAATATTTTCTATATGGAAAACAGAAAGATAATTCAGTCTTTTTTCTAGCGCAAATGGTGGAAATTTGTTAAAAATCCATAGTTTAAGAAGTTTCTTTCCACTTTACAACCTGTTATTGACAACGACAGGTGCATTATTAGGATTTCCAAATGTACAAAAATCTCTATCAAATTTCTTTCATAGATACACTGTGATATTTACAATTATTTTTCACAGATCAGTTTCTGGCTCCCTGTTTGCTTCTCCTCCACTACCTACCTTTATACTCCTGGTTCCAAGTTCCAAAGGACAGGTTCATATCACAATATGATCCTGAACCTTCATGTTACAGTGAGAGATAAATTAGCATCATGGGAAGTAGAATTATATTATTCTATCAGGATGGCTAGTAACAACTGCACAAGAAAATGACTGTGAAAATACATAGATATACCCACTAAGCTTTACCTAAATGGATCCTGTAGTAGGCTGAATAATGGCCACTTGAAGATATCAAGTCTTAATCCCTGGAACAGGTAAATGTTACCTTATAAGCAAAAAGGTCTTGAAGATGTAGTTAAGCTTTTGAGATGAGATTATCTTTGATTATCCAGGTGAACTGTAAATAACATTTTAGTGTCTTTTTTTTTTTTTTTTTTTTTGAGATGGAGTTTCGCTTTTTTTGCCCAGGCAGGAGTGCAATGGCGTGATCTTGGCTCGCCAAAACTTCCACCTCCCAGGTTCGAGCAATTCTCCTGCCTCAGCCTCCCAAGTATCTGGGATTACAGGCATGCGCCACCACGCCCAGATAATTTTGTATTTTTAGTAGAGATGGGGTTTCTCCATGTTGGTCAGGCTGGTCTTGAACTCCCGACCTCAGGTGATTTGCCCGCCTCAGCCTCCCAAAGTGCTGGGATTACAGGCGTGAGCCACTGCGCCTGGCCCATGTTAGTGTCTTTGTAAGAGACAGGCAGAAGGAGATTACAGAAGAAGGCAATGTGATGACAGAGGCAGAGATTAGAATGATGTGGCCACCAGCCAAAGAACACCAAGGAATGTTGGCAGCCACCAGAATCTAGAAGAGGCAAGGAATGAATTCTCCCCTAGAGCCTCCAGTGGGAGTCCTGCTGACACTTTGATTTTGGACATCTGGCCTCCAAAACTGTGAGAGAATACATTACTGTTGGTTGGTATATTCTCCCATGCCTTTTCTTAATAAAGACACTAATGTTCGGCAAGGCTATGTCACTTGCCTAAGGTCATATAGCAAGTGAATGGCAGAGCTAAGATTCTAACTAGATGTCCTTGACTATAAAAGCTTTATAGTTGGAGTCTTCCTTCTCTACCTGCTGCCACATCTAAATGAAGTTAAAAGAGACAAAACATTTACCATAGCAGGGTAAGAGAGTGACGATACAAAAAGTAAGAAATACTTTGTTCTTATTATGGATAAAATTTACATTTTTGAACATTGAAATATTTAATCTGTTATGAAAGCTTCCCATTAAGCTCCCATTTAAATAAGCACTATTTATGTCATTTATTCAGGAAATCATGTAAGAATGATTTTTTTAATGGAAACACAATCATTGCCATCATTTTTAAGACATCAGATATAAAAAAGAATAATAGATTCCTTACACTGGGAAATGGAACATGTCCCTTATTGTCCATCAAATTTTTAGCTTGTGTCTGTATCCATGTAACTTTCACCTAAAGGAAAATTGAAGAGAGAAACAGAAAAAAAAAATCACAGAATTTTAAAATGTACAATGGGACATTTCTTGGCTAAGGCCAGCATATGATAGGTATAGGGGTTAGCTTTAATTACTATTGGATGGACAAAACAAGAAAGACTGGGGATGGGGTGCAAATAAAGTTAACACGAAGAGTCCAGTGTACCCATAAGAGTGTGAATCCCTGGAAACTAGTGACCATGTCTGACTCCTTATTTGTTCCTTGGATCTTAACACAAAACATGACACTGAATAAAAGTTTAACTAAATTGAAGGAACAGCGTGGGCTTTTGAATCATCACTAGGACTCAAAGCTAAGTGGATTCTCTTGTCCCTTATTAACCAGAGGTTAAGTCATTTATGTTTGCTGAGATAGAGCACCATCAATCTGTAAAATAGAGAAAATAATACTTAACCTATAAGATTCTTATGAGCACTGTTCACGAGATTCTTACACAAATTCTACTACAGAAGCTGAAAGTGCCCTGACCTCTATCATAGATTTATTAGTCTTCTGTCTCTCAAGAAAAACACCGACATACAAAATCTTGTAACTTACTAAATTAGTCAAACAAAATTCTGAGTGCTCCTTTTTCAGAAAGGTAAATTTCATGCTCTCACAACAAATGGAACATGTAATGCTTGCAAAGCCTCTGACAGGTTTCTTTGTCCAAAGCTTGTGCCAGCTTGATGTTCAGTGTTGGTTCTAAAGAACAGGGAAGGATGACCTGCCCGCTGATCCACCTCAATAAGGCCATGGAGTTATGGTTGGGTCTTATCATACCCAACCATTTCTGTTCTAGAAGAAATTATAAAAGAGGCATGAATCTTGGCTTTGAAACAGATGCCCAGTGTGAAAATGAATCTTCTATTGTCTGCCTACCCACTCCACGTCCACCCCATAATCAAGGGTGTGAGAATGGCGATCTAGACATATGAAAACTAGGAAAACTGTCACATGCAAAAGGCTAAAACCAGTAAGGGTCACTGCTCTGTAACATTGTTCTGACTAGACAATAAAGGACAGTGAACACACCCATTGCCAATTGCTCAGACTTTTTCTGTCCCGAATTTCCTATCTCTTTGCTTAGACTTAGATTTCCTGTCTAGCCAAGACTCCATAGTCCTCTTTTGCCTTGCTTCTCCTCATTAAGTCCCTGAAATTATGAAAGAGACAACTAAAGGAGAGATCTGAAAGGTGATGAGAAGATGAAGCCCTTTGAGACTACAACACTGGAGGGACTACCCAGCAGCACAGTGTCTCATGTGCTCCCACTCAAAGGAAGAGAAGGCAACTCGGATTTGGCGTTTCCCTATCCCTGACCTAGCAACTCCCACAAAGGAGACCAACAGGGAGCCCTACCAATAATAAGCAGCCAAGAGAAGTGCTCTCCAGTTCAGTCATGTCTTAGACTCCCTCACCCCACCAAGACATGCTGAAGTGAGTGAAAAGAACCAGCAAGAGGGTACTCCAGCAATTGGCCCATACAAGAAGTCTCTTTGTCACTCTGGGCCCCAAACTCTCTTCCCTCACCTAGAGGGATCCTGAAATTACACTCTCAGGCACTTGTTCCAGGGAAAAGAAAACTTATATCCACACAAAAACCTGTGCATGAATGTCAATAGCAGCTTTAATAGTAATAGACACAGACCGGAATCAGCCTAGATATCTATCAAAAAGAGAATGGTTAAACAAACTGGGATACGTATATACACGGAATACTGCTTATTGACAAAAAGAGTGAACTATTGATACATGCAGCAATTTGGATGAATGTTCAGGGACCTATTCTGAGTGAGAAAAGTCAATTCCAAAACATTATATGCTGTATGATTCCAGTTATAAAACATTTTTGAAATGATAAAAGTTTAGAAATGGAGGGCAGATTAATTGTTGCTGGGGTTTGGGACAGGAAAGGAGGTAAACATGTTATAAAAGGAGAATATAAGGTGTCCTTGCCTTGATGAAACTATTTCTTCTTGGTCTTAACAGTGGTTGTGGATATAAACCTACATGTATAATAAAATTGTATAGAACTAAACACAAGCACACGCGTATATATATATATACACACACACACAAATAAGTATACAGGTTCTCTCTATTATTTCTTACAACTGCATGTTACTATAATTATCTCAATAAAACTTTTAATTAAAAAAGCAGGCCTAGCAAGGATTAAACAAAATGTTACAGTTTAGCAAAGCAAATTTTCTAGTATATAATTGATGCTCGATAAATATTAATTTATTTTTCATTTTCATTCCCCTTCCACCCTTCCTGTTGCCACATTTACACACACTCACCCACCCACCCTCACTCCCTTCCAACACACACACATATTTTTCTTCTTACTTAAAATCATGGAAGCTTGTCAAATAGTCCTTTTACCAGAATGCTATAAAATCGAATCACAGAATCCTGCACACAGCTACAGCCCCAGTGTTAACACCCTTACATTGAATTGACTTCCACTGTCTTCCAAGACTCCTCCACAATCAGCCTAAAGCAGTACAGGTCTTGCAGATCATATGGGCAGCAAGGGTTTTTGACTAAATAATTCTAGAGGTTGCTAAGTTACTCATAACCAGTGACAGAAAAAGAGTTATCCCATGAATTAGAGTTAACTTATGTAAATCCTTTAAAATAGCTAGATAATCGTTGAGAGGCCATATACAGGAAAGATTAAAGGAGTGAGCTGTGGGTTTCATCAGACCTGGGATTCAGTATGAAATCTACCAAAGGTACCACAAATGTAACCTTGTCCAAAATGAATCTCAGTTTCTGCATATGTAAAATGGGAATGATAAGAGCACCCACCTACCTCATGGAACTGTTGAGAGAAATAAGTGAGATACTGTAAGTAAAGTTTGTAATGCACTGTTATGGCCTGAATTGTGTACCCTAAAATTCATATGTTGAAGCCCTAACACCCAATATGACTGTATTTGTATGTAAGGCCTTTAGGGAGGTAATTAAGGTTAAATGAGGTCATAAAGATGGAGCCGTAATCCAATCAGACTAGTCCTCATAAGTGAACAAAGAGACACCAGTATTGTACATGCACAGAGAAAAGGCCATGTGAGTCCACAGCAAGAAGGCAGTCATTTGCAAGCCAGGAAGAGACACCTTACCAGAAACCAACCCTACCAGCACCTTGATCTTGGAACTCCAGCTTCCCAAACTGTGAGAAATAAATTTCTATTGTTTAAGCCATCCAGTCTGTGGTATTTTATTGTGGCAGCTCTACCAGCCGAATACAAGCCACCACCAGAGACAGAGATATATGTTCAATAAATATAAGTTGTAACAACTAGGTTTCCTGTTATAATTTAAGTAAGTAGATTGATAGGTCTCCTGGAAAAAGATGTGGTTCCTGCACCCTTAGAAGCCCAAGAGGCCTCTCTTGGTTGATATAGTGCTCTGGTCAAGAGAGAAAAGCATTAATTAAGAGTGGATGCAAAGAAGAGCTCAAAGGAGGGAGATGGGGTAAAGTGAAGCTGGGTGCAGAGTGTGTTCATGTAAAGAGAGAGAAGATGACCATGGAGCAACAGTAGGAGCACAGTGGAAAAACAACCAACTGGTAAGGCAGACTCTGGTGGAAAGGAGAGTCCTTTAGGAAGAACAGTACTAGGATTGAGTCCTGGGGCCAAAGCCAGTCTAGAGCTTCCTCTAGGAGAGCTATGAGTTGAAGAATATAAAGGCAAGTATGAGGCAAAATCCCTAGAGAATATTAAGGATCAATACTTGGAAGATCAAGTTTAAATGTCAAGTCCAAATTGCTGGGGCAGGGGGAAAACAAGGAGAACAAGGAGAAATTGGAGCACATAGACAATTGTGGAAAATGGTACTGAAATATTTGTCATTTGCTTTTATTTGTCACTGTATGCTGCACCGTGGATATGATTAGTTGAAAGTTACAAGGACAGTTGAAGAGGTCTCAAGCCCATGTTTTATCATAAGAAACTGCTAACAGCCATGGTATCACAACAGACCTTGAAATGAGCAAAAGGAACCATGGAAAAAGCCAGAATTCCATAGGCCCTTCTTAAACAAACTGACCCTGAATGACTGCTCATCACACTGTTATCTAGCAGGAACAAAGTTAGAGTAAGTGAACAGGCCACCAGTCCCACCAGCATTAACTGGGCATTCCACCAGGCTGTACTTCTGTGAGATAAATTAGAGGTCAGCAAACTTTTTCTAAAGGTCTGTTAGTAAATATTTTATGCTTTGTGGGCCATATGGTCTCTGTCACAGTTACTCAACTCTGCTCTTATAACATGAAAGTAGTCATTGACTATACATAAACAAATCAGTTTGGTTATGTGCCAATAAAACTTTTATATGGATGCTAGAATTTGAATTTCATATAATTTCATATAATACTGTTCTTGTTTTGATTTTTTAACCATTTAAGAATATAAAAATCATTCTTAGGATATGGGCCACATGAAAACATGCAACAGGCTGGATTGGTCTCGTCGGCTGTAATTTGCTAACTCCTGGTATGAAGAGTGCTTAGCCTACCAGCACTAACTGGGCATTCTACCAAGTAATCCAGAGATATTTGTTTCTGTGAAATAAACAAACCATTCAGATTATGAATATAAGAGATGACTTGACTTATAGTAGTGTTTTTATCCCCCCCCCCCTTTTTTTTTTTTTGAGGAGTCTCGCTCTGTTGCCCAGGCTCAAGTGCAGTGGCACGATCTCGGCTCACTGCAAGCTCCACCTCCCTGGTTCACACCATTCTCCTGCCTCAGCCTCCCTAGCAGCTGGGACTACAGGCGCCCGCCACCACGCCTGGCTAATTTTTTTTGTATTTTCTTAGTAGAAACGGGGTTTCACCGTGTTAGCCAAGATGGTCTCGATCTCCTGACCTCGTGATCCACCCGCCTCGGCCCCCCAAAGTGCTGGGATTACATGCGTGAGCCACCGTGCCCAGCCAGTGTTTTTATCCATTTTAAACAAAGTAATCCTTGTAAAATGGCCATGTTTTTAATTGACTCTTTTGTTTCTGATGCTAACTGTTGAGTTTTATAACGTCTTTGATGAATTAACGATTCTTGATCCTTTCAGCTCTCCTTTCAGAAAACATGTTGAACCTATTCATTTCTCATCACTTCCATCAATGCTTCTCTAGTCTAAGTCATCATCACCTTTTGCCTGGATTACTTCAATACTTTCCTAACTTTCTCTCTTTTCCTTCTGTAGTTTACAACAACCAAGTAATCTCTGTAAAATATAAATTAGATTACATTACTTCTCTGCTCAGAACCCCACAGTCTTTCCATAACACTTTCAATGGAATCCAGTCACCTACCTCCCTGTTGAAGCAGGTTGAATTATCCCTCTGGAGTTTAGAGGGCACATTTTTTATTAGGGAATGCCCTTGGAATCGACATCTATGGAAGGGAGGACAACAAAGGAAGAGTGGGCAGAGGGAGAGGGCAAACTGCGATTTAGGCACAACAATAGTTTTCACCAACTTCATGGCAAGCTCTGAAGATGGAATGGCTCTTTGGAGTTGTCCTGAGTTAGGTCAAGATGTTGGCCTTTTATACTCCTTCATTGATCAGTGATTGGGTGTAGGATGCCCCCAGAAGGGGCAAGACCTTGGTTGAGGTGGCTCTTAGCAGCTGGAGCAATCCCTGGAAGACCTGACAGCTGATGTCTGTCTGCCCATAGCACTCTTAACCACTGGAGCAACAATTTATTCATTGAAGGGGAATCTGGTCAGTTCATCACAGTTTTCAGTACACTCTCCTACCTCATCTCCTATGATTCTTCCACTGGTTTAGTCAGTGCCAGGTAAACTAGCCTCCTTGCTTTTCTTCAAGCAAGTCAAGTACAACCATGCCTCAGGGACTTTTCTCTTGTTTTTTCCTCTTCCTAGATGTTTTCTTGGATTACTTCCCTTTTTTTTTTTTTTTTTTTTTTTTTTTTTTGAGACGGAGTCTCACTCTGTCACCCAGGCTGGAGTGCAGTGGTGCCGTCTTGGCTCACTGCAAGCTCTGCCTCCCGGGTTCACACCATTCTCCTGCCTCAGCCTCCCGAGTAGCTGAGACTACAGGCACCCGCCACCATGCCCAGCGAATTTTTTGTATTTTTAGTAGAGACAGGGTTTCACCGTGTTAACCAGGATGGTCTTGATCTCTTCACTTCGTGATCCACCAGCTTCGGCCTCCCAAAGTGCTGAGATTACAGGCGTGAGCCACTGTGCCCGGCCTACTTCCTCATTTGAAGTTTCTTCCCAAATGTAACCACCTCAGAGAAAACCTTTTCTGACAACCCTGCCTAAAATTGCAGCCCTATCACCCTCTATCTCCCTATCCTACTTTATTTTTCTTTATAGTACTTATCACTATCTAATACCTAGAATATATTTCTGCCTCCTTGATGGCTTTTTATCTATCTCTCTTACTAGAATACATACTCCTTGGGCTCAGGATTGCATCTGTCTCACTCACTGTTCTAGCTCTAGAGCCTAGAGCAATGCATGACAGAAAAAAAATCTTCCATAAATGGTTGTTGAATTAATGAATAACAGAAGGAACTGCTTGACATTGATTCATCATAACACTGAAATCTGTAGAATCAGATTCTAATTATTTAAATGCAGATATAATCTTTTCTGCTCTGACACAAGTAGTTCTCTATACCACCTCCCACCACCAACTGACTACCAAAGTTCCCTGCCTGAAACATACAGCTCAGTTCCCAGGCCCATTTCCACAGCCAAGGCCACATTTTCAGAGATTTTCCCCACCATCAAGTTCTCTCCCTCAATCCTTTCTTGAATCCCTTTGACAGTCAATCTCAAACCAATTTCCTCTGACTTTGTTACATGATTGTGTTTGGGGCAGGAAAAGAAGAAATAAAGAAAGAGGTAGAACATGCACTATTATCATTAATCTAAAACTGACGTTAGACCAATGACATTGAAAATCCATCCTTTTATTCTTATTTTGTCTAATTTTAGCCTGAAGGCTACACCTACAATTAGTCTCCGTTTTAAGACTGTCTAGTTACAAAAATTGATTTGACTAAATTAAATTCAAAGCAGTTTGAACTCAGTAAAAATCTTTTGCTCCTCTTATATGGCACTGAATTTTAATTTTAAGCAACTCATGTATTCTCTATCTTGGTCCAGAAAAAAATGGCACTTATCTTTTTATTGAGTCATATACCCACTGTGCTAATGACTATTATTCTGATGTTGTTTACCTGATATCAATCAGTCAAGTATGTATTCAACATGTACTCTTTTTAAAGAACTCTGTATGACTCTAAGGTTAAAAAGAAGGATAATGTGATTTCTGCTTGCAAGTTCTTTATAATATCATGGGGCAGGCAAGACTAATGCATAAAAACAGTTAAAAATACAACAGAATATAGAATTTTCCATGGATGGAACACAAAATGATGTTTGGTAAATGGACTATAGGGTGTTGACTAAAACTCTATTTTGAAGAGGCTTCAGAATAAACCCAACACATCAGCTATGTTTCTTAACATGGAAGCCACAGAAATTGTCCTGCCTGATTTCAGCAGAAGATAATTCATTGACTGTATCTCAGGGCTAGATAATTACCTACAAAGTCATAAAATAAGGCTTGGAAAACAATGAGAATTATGAAGGATTTGGAAAAAGGATTTCTGCCACTTCTATGAACACTGGCCACTACAGCCTTCACTATTAACTCTGCTACCACTGCCACTCCTGTAATGTCAAATGTTTCTGCTGCAAATACATTCTACATAGTACTTTATTCTTAACATTATTAGCTCCTAATTGATCTAACTAGGTTGTCTGCCAGTACCCTAGCTGCAAGGGAGGCTGGGAAAAATAAGTATCTGGTGTTTCAGCCTTTACAGTGGGTGTTTTTCTAAACCTAGACTGGAGCGTCAGATTCTGGGCACTGTAAATAAAATACAAAACCAAAAACTAACAGATGTTCACATACCTAAGAGATAGTAAATCCTGTCATTGCCCCTTGAGAAACTTGCAATTCAGATGATAAAAGAGGCTTTACAAATTTATCAGTGAATCAACATTTTTAGCCTCTACTAATATGCATTGTGTTAAGGGCTGTTCATATTTTAAATAAGAGAAATGCTGTTCTTGCCTTAAATAACTTTCTCTTCCTCAGAGAGGAAAAATAGTACCACTCTTCCTCAGATGGGAAAAATAGTGTCAAGAGTAACAAAGTTTAGGGACAGAACTAATGCAATCTTTTTTTTAAAATCATGTGATTTTTTTTTTTCATTCTTGTTTGAGTAGTAACTGTGAGGCAGCCATATTTTGAACAGAATTTGATATATTGTTCATGTCCAATAAATATTTTTAATAATGAGTGCTACTGGAAGGATAACATCCAAGAATATTCCAGCAGATGGTAAAACATTTTTGCACATTTAATTTCTGCCAAAGCAACCCTCTATCTTGCTTGTGAGTGGTAGAAAATCAAACAGAAAATTAGAGACAGCTAGACAAAGCATGAGAAATGTCTGGCCTGGGCTGTGGAGGAGGTTTATTCATTTGCCATGATTGGATTAACTGTGTCTGTCCTTTGGCTCTCATGAGAAAGGATAAAATAAATGTCAGTGCACACAGGGTATATACTAGATTAGCTCTTAATTGAGTTCGCAGAACCATTGGGAAAAAGTAACAACAATCCTATATTTACAGTAAACCTGTTTCTTTCATGTTGAAGTAATATCAAAAAAATTCTCACATGGTTAGAATTTCCTATCAGGAAATAATCCTAATCCTCTTCAATTTACTAAAAAGACAACTGAGGCACAGAGAGTTTGAATCATTTACTAGAGATCAGAAATTCAAACTAAATGTTCCATCAGTCCAGTTCATGTCTTAGTTTTGTTCTAGAAAATATGTCCTGTTCAAACACGTTGGAAGGATGCTGTTTGTTGTGGGAAGATGGAAAATGTTCTCTGCTCTGTAGCTCAAGCTTGAGGACAGTTGAGATTGTACAAAATAGTGCAGTTTGTTCTAGTTCTATTCAAAATGGTACTGAAAGCTTCTCAGCAGGTATGGTACAGATGAAAATAGAAAAGGCACAGTGCTTTCTCCAGGTTATGTGTCCAGTAAATACAGTGGATTAAAGCAATAACATATGAATGTGTGTGCATGTACATATGTGCATACACATATGCATGTGAGTATGCATGTATGTGTGCATGCATACACCATAGTGAAAATAGCTCAAACAGGATAAGCCTAACGCTCTCCTACATACCAGGAAGCGTGTATTAGTTCAGCACTGGATTTTTTTTAAAAAAGGAGCTTTCTGCCATGTTCATCCTGTCATTTCTTTTCTGCTTTGAGTTGGTAGTTTCTGTGTACTTTTTGGAAATGATTTATATATTCATGTATTTATTTAGCTTTTATTTTCAATTCAGAGGGTGCATATACAGGTTTGTTACAAAGTTACATTGCATGATGCTGAGGCTTGGAGTATAATTGAATCCGTCACCCAGGTAGTGAGCATAGTACACAATAGGGAAGTTTTTCAACCTTTATCCCTCTCCCTCCTTCTTCCTTCTTTTAGTCCCCAGTGTCTATTGTTCCCATCTTTATGTCCATGTGTACCCAATGTTTAGCTCTCATTTATAAATGAGAACATGCAGTATTTGTTTTTTTGTTTCTGCATTAGTTTGCTTAGGATAATTGCATCCAGTTGCATCTATGTTGCTGCAAAGGACATGATTTCATTCTTTTTTATGGCTGTGTAGTATTCCATGGTGTACATGTACCTTATATGCTTTATCTAATCTACCATTGACGAGCACCTAGGTTGATTCCACATCCTTGCTATTATGAATAGTGCTGCAATTGACATACAGGTTGACACCCGCTTAAAAGTGGGAAGTCGGGTGAGGGGCTGACTCCTTCCTAATGACATCCCAGCAACCCCATGGCCTCTGAGCTTATGACTTTTCTTTTTCCACAAGAAAAGTTATCCTCAGCACACCATAGGATACTCATCTTTCTTTCCATGTAAGTCCTCTACTCCTTCACAGCTACCCCCTCTGACTTCCAACTGGGGTAACTGGACAGAATAAGAATTGTGTTTCTGGAGAGTTTTTGCTAAAAGTCAACAACTTATTATCTATAAGTGTATAACCTCCTGACTTTTAAACACATTGCGTGGATCTCTCTCAATCAGTTTATTCATTAAAAAAAAAAATAAGAATAGTAGTTCATGCCTCACCTACATTTTAGGATTAAAAAAAAAAACTACGAAGTTGGATTTTAAACTGTAAGGCATCATTTAATGTAAGTTGCTATAGGGTAGTTGATATATTTCAAGATTGTAGGTATTTGGGGTGACTAAAAAGAGGTAGGAACTAGGGAATCTTGCTGCCTATTGACACAAAAAGCGAGAGGAAAGCAATGTGCATATCTAATTTGTGCCCATTTTTCTAAACAAAGGAAAGACCGGTTTCATCATTAGCATCTCTGAGGCTCTCTGACTCTGAGAATGGTTAAGAGTCTCCCATATCACTGTTTTTTGAACTAAACTCTAAGCCACTTGAAGGCAGGGGCTGTATGTTAGGCTTTTCTTGGCCATCTTTAACTTACTTAACAACCATCAGCTGCCTCTGGAAGAATTCACACAAGCCAGTGGCAGGCAAGATAAAACAATTGGAAAAACTAGATCTTACCATATACTAGTTTAGGCCTTTCCCTCCCACTCTGAATCATGTGCTTCCATTATGAAAACCATGATTGTTTTTTGCATTAAGTCTTAAACATACAGTTAAGTTAATAACTATCTTAAAGTAACTTCCTTTAAAATCACACAGTTGAAGAGAATCGCTTAACATCTGGTGTGCTCTTAATCTGAAGAGAAAATAATTTAAACCAAGTGATGACCCAAAAAAGCCAGTTCCAAGCAAGAATTCCAAAGTTGCAAATGACCTAGAGGCAGAACAGTCACTTCGGTTGATGTAACCAACTGTAGCCTGTTTGGGAGTTTATCAAAGGATTCTTCCTGTGCTGTGTCTCCCCAACATTCACCCCTGAGTTTCTAAAGTCCCATTCATGTCATCATTTTCATATGCTCATATTTTGACAATTTTTCTCAGTCCTTTAAAAGTGTCATTGATTTCACTAATGAACAGAATGCTGAAAATTTGCTAATTTGCAAACCTGCAGTTTCATGGCCAAGCTGCTTCTCTCTTTTCCCAGATGACATTCCCGGAATTGAAAGCACCCGCAAACACAGCAGTCCTCATAGGATGAAAATGCATTCATGGATGTGAAATGAAATTACAAGTTTATGGAGTGTCATTTCATATCTAAGCAGCCACACTGTGCCTGGGTTTTTGGTTTAAACAATTAGCAGCATTATTGCTCTGATACAAAATAAGTCAGTTTCATGAATGTTTTGGTCTTTCACAGCAGGCCTTTCTTTTTCCCTGATGATGAAACACATCCAATGCAGAATTCATAGAACTGTCATCTGGATTTTGAGATATAGGATTGGGGAATACTTGCTTATTCAGTAACTGTGTGCTTGGAAAGAGTAATGAAGCCTGAAGCCCATTGCTTTGACATTTATTTCAGTTATCTATCTGTAGCAAACCACCATAAAACCTAGTAGCTGAAAACAACATTCATTTTATTTTCTCCCAGTCCTGCAGCCTAGGCTGTGCTCAGCTGGGGTTTCTTCTGTTAGTCACCCTCTGGGGTCACCGATTAAATTCAGCAGGCAGACTGTCTGCAAACTGGGCTCAGCCAGGGTTCTGGAATGTCTGAGCTTCTCTTTCCTTGCTGCCTTAGAGGCTCTCTCTTTCCAAGTAGCCTCTCCATTTTATCTCTCTATGCAAGTGGCCTCTCCAGCAGACTAGTCAGCCTTCTGTCATGAATATCTTGGGCTTTCAAGAGTACAAAGCAAACTATGCCAGACCTTCTTAAGGGTCAGGCCCAGAACTGCAATAATAGCAATTCAGTTGTGTTCTTTTGGTTTAAGCAAACACAGGTCCTGCTCTGATACAAAGGGCAGAATATGCAAAGACAAGAATATCAAGAGATGTGTTTCATTTGGGGCCATCAATGCAACAGAGAAGCACAACATTAGCACCAGTATCCCCACCCCCACACACATATACACAAAATATAGATAAATATTTGAGTTCTTCGAGCAAGTTGAGATGTTTTCAATGGCTGCTATACAATAAAAGTTAACATCTATGACCTGCAAAGATGGAAAAAAAAGACCTACTCTGAAGACAAGAAAACTGGATTATAGGTCTGATGTTGCCATGTTACCTAATCTCTTTGAGTCTCAGTATATTCATCTAGTAAACAGGAATAATGGGGCATGTCCATATACTTCAAAGGATATTGTACTACAATAACATCTGTGAAATCTCATTTCAAAGTGTAAGTCACCATATAAACATAAGTTGCTATTAGAGCAGTTGATGGATTTCATGATTGTCATTTTGTGTTTTGTTTCAAGGCCTCTGTGATTTTTTAATTATGTTTGTAATTTTAGATGAGCATTCTTATAGCTTACTTTTAGTGAGACCAAAATACTACTAATGGTTCTACAGTTCTTATTATATTTAGTTTCTTTCTTCAGCAACTAATTTGGATAATGGCTTTAAAATCATAATAGAACATTTGGCTATTACATTACCCCTGAATTGATTTTACTGATAAGTATTATGTATCTCATGATTAAGTAATTTTTCATGCCCTCTCCATAATAATGTAAAATTAAGATAATTTTCCACCCAAACTCTTAGAGAGATGCTTATTAATACTTTAGTTATTTATAGAGTGCTTGAATTTATTAATTTTCCACTATCCAAGCTTGTACTAATTAGCAATTTTCATTAAAAATAAAAATTACAGAATTTTAGTGGGATCCAAAGTATCAAACCAGATCTTTCTCTTACATAACATTTCAGCCCTCAGACTCCTCAAAACGAGAGAAGGGAGTGTAGAGACAAACTTGGGTCCTCCTCTGTAGTGTGGACAGCTGGAAAAATGTGACTACCATCACCATCTGCTGCTGGGAAACCAGATAAGGATAGGAGAAAGGAGGGTAGCCTGAGTCCACACTTCCACTGACAACCAGCTGGGCAGTAGTTCCTGCAGGAACCATGCTAATGCGTGCAGTCCTGTTGAGAGTCACTGCTGGGAACTGCAGGCTGCACCATTTGATGTCTCCTTCTGCTGCCTGTTTCCTTTGTGCCTCCCAGTGAGACCTTAGATCCGACAAGCTGTATGAGTTGCTGGTGTCAGTTTTACCGAAGGGAAAATTTTTCAGCCTAGTGTCCTTCCTGAATTTATTGAACTATGTATGTATTTTAAATAGCAGCATCTAAAGAAGTTAAATTTCCAAAAATTATAAAGAAAATTAAAAAATTAATTTTTGTTTTATTTCATTCTTTGCTAGCCTGTCTGCCTTCCTTCCTTCCTGTTTCTTATTCCTCTCTCTTTTTCTTTCCTTTTCATGACAGGTGGAGGGTGGATGATAAGAAAGTAGGGGAAAAGAGAAAATGGAAAAACATACGTTTGTATATTATTTTTTTTAACATTCTTTACCCCTTAAAATCAATACACTGACTTAAGAATCCAAAATATATACATTGAAGAAATTTGATTTGCTTGTAAAATCAAGTTTGCTACACTGACTGTACAAGTATGGTTTATAAATAATAATAAATGAATACGATGGATGCATTTATAATACATGATCTCATTTAATCCTTACAATGAGATGAGAAAAACAAGGAACAGAGGCAAAATAACTTTTCCAAGCCTCACAGCCTGGAAGTAGCAGAACTAAAATTCAAACTCAGTTTAATTTCAAAGCCCATGACCATAAATTTTATGATCCCATAGGTCACAATAAATTCAGTCTTACTACTTTCTTTTTTAAAATAGACAAACTCTATATTCAGACAATACCTCATTAAAAAATTTGTTAAAAATGAAATCTGAGGCTGCTAAACGTGAAGGAATCTTAAACATTTTAAAGGTTGTTTTTTACTGCACAAAATTTTGTAACATTTCCTGGTGTCTTATGGGGCATCCTAAATTTGGCTAGAGTACACACTTCCTTGAAAGCAGCAAAAGAAAACCAATCATGCCTCCCTGGGTGTTGTCATTAGGAACTTTATCCATTCGATCATTCTTAGAGCATCATCATCGCCAAATTCTGTTGCTTTGTCCGAAATCTATGGAGTTGCTTAAATGGAGACAAGCTTTTCATCTCTTTGCCATATTAGTTTGTATCTTGATTGACAAAAAGACACATCCAAACATGTAAATATTTCTTCCACATGCTAGAAAAAGTGATCATACCAAAAATGAATGCCAGAGAAGCGAGAGCAGTCAGACTTTGTCAAAGACAGTTAGTTAACCAAGAATGACAAGCTAAAAACCTAATCTGCATGGCTGAACTACACATGTGAAATGCTCTGTGCACTTAGCAGATTGGTGACAGCACAGGGTCTAAGTCCCACTGTCTAACCACACCGTTCAATCTGAGAGACTTGAGTTCAAGTCTTGGCTTACAAGGGGTAAGACTTTGGGCAAATTAGCTAACTTCCCTAAACCTGTTTTATCTATCATGAGGTTACAAAAATTATTTCCTTAAAAAGTTATTCTGAAAAATCAACAAGATAATATACATAAAAGACTTAACCAAGTGCTTGGAATGGTTTTTCTTAATTTCTCAAAATTAAATGACTGAGTTTTTGTAAGATTCTTTTTCTTTACCATTTTTATATTTTAAGAAGATTGTCCAAACAATATAAATTCATCTAAAATCACCTGAAAACTTTAAATTCCTAAAATATGTTGATTTTTTTTCTTTTAAGGGAATAAACAAAACATATTGCTACACCTGATCATTTCTGTATTTTTAAAATTCTTCCTTGGTTTAAGTTAAAAAGCACTTGGTCTATTTTTGTCAAGTCTTTTTTAGACTCTCAACTTTAGACCTATTTAAAAAATCAAACTTATCTACTGACCCAAATCTAAATTAAATATTATCTCAGGATTTGTTTATTTCAGCAGACTTCCCCCCTAAGTCTCTTATTCAAAAAAATTCTAGGTCTCCTGGCATGAATCATTCAATATTAAATTGATCTTTGTCAGCATTTTTGTTCAGATACCTTGGGCATCTGATGTATCCTTAATAGGTACATGAACTACATTTTCTGCATCTCAGTTCAAATAATTAGGTCCATTTCTCATTAACTATTTTTCAGAGCCCAAGATTATCTAGGTAGATTTTTTAGTAATGTAACCTTAATTTTTACACTTGGCAAAGTTCTCAAATGGTCCAATTTATCCTGTGATTCCCTTTCAATGTGACCTTGTTAAAAGCCATTATTACGTTTCCCCTTCATTTCATTTAGAGGACACTGTCCACTCTCAGCCTCTAGCTTCACGCATGAACCTGTGGAGACGCTTATCCTGTTATGCATATGGTCATTTCAAATCTTCAACTTGTTAAGAATGGTGAGTAGAAATTGGTTGTAAAGTGGAAAGTATTTTAAGAACCACATGTAAAGGTGGGTTCTTTGTTTTGCAGGTCAATGATCAAGTCTATACACACATAAGCTTTACTTGACCTTGAGAACATGTGGACCCAGAGGAAAACTTGAGCAGTGTTCTGCTCCTCAGGACTTCCCAGAAACTCCCAACTGGACCCAGCTCTTAGACCCTTTGCCAGGCCAACAAGGCAAGATGTCCACAAAACCTGTGCCTGGAAAGAAAAAAATCACCCTCAGGATTTGCTCATCATTTCCTTATCTCAATTTCTTTTCCACACTGTCTGAGGCACAAGTGACACTTATCGTTGTAGCCAAACACATCTGAGAACCTTGCATTTATATGAACTTTCTTATGCCTTTGGGTCATTGCCCTTTGCAGTCCAGGCTCCAGACATTCCTGCTATGTTCACCCCCATCACTCCATGCTACATCATATGACACTTGACCACTTCCTGTATCCCATAATCCTTGGGCAACTATAACAGGACTAAATTTGACTTATAGTTAGGAAAATAGAGATACACTAGGATGTTTCTTTGACATTGTCAATAATCTATTTTTACTTCTTTTTTTAGCCTGATTCTCTAGAAAACAGAGCCAGAAGTAGAAGCTTATATTATAACCCTTTACTGGGGAGTATTCTCCCAGGGAAGCAAGAAGGAGGGAAAAAATAAAAGCGAGGAAGGAGAGTAAATACAAAAAAGTATCTTATTGGTCAACAGGAGACTAGCTTACGTGCACTTTTGGGTTGAGTTTCTGTGGCCTTCTGGAAAATCACTGAGAAAGCAGGCCCTCTGTGGGCCCACTCCAGCCAGTTTGCAGGCATGACAGCCTTTCCTTATCAGTCAGAACTGAGCATAAGGGCCTCTTTGATCATGGAAGGAGGGCAGCCAGAGCTTTAAAGAGCACAGGAAAAGCCCAAGTCCTCCTTAGGACCACTCTTACTGGGAAGCAAGTCAAGTAGTCAAGGCCCATGGGGACAGGGGATACCTAGTAGATGGGCAGTAACATAAGCTGAGCACAGTATACTGGGCATCACCTTGAGTGTGTGACAATGCGCTACACACCTCAAGGGAAACCGATGTGGACAAGGCATCAGAGATGGGCTTATGCTTAGGTAGAATAGGCAGCTCTCTACATTATGTGGTTTGAGGAAAAGCAAGAAATCTTCCACCCCTAAAGAAGCTCCCCCATCCACTTGTTCAAATTAAAAGACCATCATTTGAACCTATACTAGCCACTTGAAAAAAACCTGTCCTTTGAACAGCTCTGAGAGATTCTGTTAGGATGTCAGTATATTAGATAAGAAACATCATATTGACTGATGATCCAATTTGCTTTAATTGTAAAACTCTGGGGGAACGAACTTCAGGAAGGCTAAGATTTTATTAGGGTAAAAAGAAATGAAGGCTAGTGGTAAAATGTCCAGCCAAACTTGATACTGCCCAGGAAGGATATATACTGGTACGAAACAACTAACAGAGGACTTCTGTGTAAGTCTGTTCTCATGCTGCTAATAAAGACATACCTGAGACTGGTTAATTTATAATGGAAAGAGATGTAATTGACTCACAGTTCAGTATGGCTGGGGAGGCCTCAGGAAACTTACAATTATGGTGGAAGGGGAAGGAGACATATCCTTTTTCACATGGCAACAGCAAGGAGAAGTACTGAACAAAAGGGGGAAAAGCCCCTTATAAAACCATCAAATTTCATGAGAACTCACTCACTATCAGCAGAACAACAGCGTGGAAATAATGATTCAATTACCTCCCACCAGGTCCCTCCCACGATATATGGGGATTATGGGAACTGCAATTCATGATGAGATTTGAGTAAGGACACAGCCAAATCATATCATCTCACTCCTGGCCCCTCCCAAATCTCATGTCCTCACATTTCAAAACGCACTCATGCTTTCCCAACAGTGCCCCAAAGTCTTAACTCACTCCAGCATTAAACCAACAGTCCAAGTCCAAAGTCTCATCTGAGACAAGGCAAGTCCCTTCCGCCTACGAGCCTGTAAAAACAAAAGTAAGTTAGTTACTTCCTACATAAAATGAAGGTACAGGCATAAATATACCCATTCCAAATGAAAGAAATTGGCCAAAACAAAGGTGCTACAGGCCCCATGCAAGTCCAAAAACTAATAGGGCAGTCACTAAACCTTAAAGTTCCAAAATGATCTCCTTTGACTTCATGTCTCACTTCCAGGTCATGCTAGTGCAAGAGGTGGGCTCCCATGGCCTTGGGCAGCTCTGTTCCTGTGGCTTTGCAGGGTACAGCTCCCCTCCTGGCTACTTTTGTGTGCTGGTGTTGAGTGTCTGCAGCTTTTCCAGGCGTACAGTGCAAGCTGTCAGAGGATTCTGAGTTCCTGAGGACAGTGACCTTCTCACAGTTCCACTAGGCAATGCCCCAGCATTGACATATCCATTCGTTGATTGATAGGCATTTGGGTTGGTTCCATATTTTTGCAATTGTGAATTGTGCTGCTATAAACATGCATGTGCAAGTGTATTTTTCAAATAATGACTTCTTTTCCTCTGGGTAGATACACAGGAGTAAGATTGCTAGATCAAATAGTAGTTCTACTTTTAGGTCTTCAAGGAGTCGCCACACTGTTTCCATAGTGGCTGTACTAGTTTACATTCCCACCAACAGTGTAGACGTGCTTCCTGATCATCGCATCCAGGCCAACATCTACTGTTTTCTGATTTTTTGATTATGGCCATTCTTGCAGGAGTAAGGTGATATCGCATTGTGGTTTTGATTTGCATTTCCCTGATCATTAGTGATGCTGAGGTTTTTTTTTATATGTTTGTTGGCCATTTGTATATCTTCTTTTGAGAATTGTCTATTCTTATCCTTAGCCCACTTTTTGATGGGATTCTTTGATTTTTTTCTTACTGATTTGTTTGAGTTTATTGTAGATTCTGGATATTAGTCCTATGTCAGTTGTATAGATTATGTAGATTTTATCCCACTCTGTGGGTTGTCTGTTTACTCTCCTGACTATTCCTTTTGCCGTGCAAAAACTCTTTAATTTAATTAGGTCCCAGCTATTTAGCTTTGTTTTTATTGCATTTGCTTTTTGGTTCTTGGTCATGAAATCCTTGCTTAAGCCAATGTCTAGATGGGGTTTTCCAAGGTTATCTTCTAGAATTTTTATAGTGTCCGGTCTTAGGTTTAAGTCCTTAATCCATCTTGAATTGATTTTTATATGAGGTGAGACATGAGGATCCAGTTTCATTCTCCTACATGTGGCTAGCCAATTATCTCAGCACCACTTGTTGAATACGGTGTCCTTTCCCCACTTTATGTTTTTGTTTGCTTTGTCGAAGATCAGATGGCTGAAAGTATTTGGGTTTATTTCTGGGTTCTCTTTTTGTTCCATCGGTGTATATGCCTGTTTTTATACCAGTACTTTGCTGTTTTGGTGACTATGGTCTTAAAATACAGTTTGAAATCAGGTAGTGTGATGCCTCCAGATTTATTCTTTTTGCTTAATCTTACTTTGGCTTTGTGGGCTCTGTTGTGTCTAAATCTGTGAAGAATTATGGTGATATTCTGATGGGGATTTCATTGAATCTGTAGATTGCTTTTGACAGTCTGGTCATTTTCACAATATTGATTCTACCCATCCATGAGCATGGGATGTGTTTCCATTTTTTTGTGTTGTCTGTGATTTCTTTCAGCAGTGTTTTGTAGTTTTCCTTGTAGAAGTCTTTCAACTTCTTGGTTAGGTATATTCCTAAGTATTTTATTTATTTATTTTTGCAGCTATTGTAAAAGGAGTTGAGTTCTTGATTTGATTCTCCACTTTGTCACTTTTGATGTGTAGATGAGCTACTGATTTGTGTACATTATTCTTGTATTTGGACACTTTGCTGAATGTTTTATCATTTATAGCAGCTTTCTGGAGGAGTCTTTAGAGTTTTCAAGGTAAATGATCATATTGTCAGCAAACAGTGACAGTTTGACTTTCTCTTTACCTAGTTGGATGCCCTTTATTTCTTTCTCTTGTCTGATTGCCTTGGCTAGAATTTCCAGTACTATGTTGAAGAGGAGTGGTGAGAGTGGGCATCCTTGTCTTGTTCCAGTTCTCAGAGGGAATGCTTTCAACTTTTCCCCATTCAGTATTATGTTGGCTGTGGGTTTGTCATAGATGGCTTTTATTACATTAAGATACATCCCTTGTATGCCGATTTTGCTGAGTTTTAATCATAAAGAGATGCTGGATTTTGTCCAATGCCTTTTCTGTGTCTTTTAAGATGATCATGTAATTTTTGTTTTTAATTCTGTTTATGTGGTGTATCACATTTATTGACTTGCATATGTCAAACCATCCCTGCATCCCTGGTATGAAGCCCACTTGATCATGGTGGATTATCTTTTTGGTATGTTGTTGGATTCAGTTAGCTAGTATTTTGTTAAAGATTTTAGCATCTATGTTCATCAAGGATATTGGTCTGTAGTTTTCTCTTTTGGTTAAGTCCTTCCCTGATTTTGGTATTAGGGTGATGCTGGCTTCATAGAATAAATTAGAGAGAGTTCCTTCTTTCTCTATCTTGTGGAATAGTGTCAAAAGGATTGGCACCAGTTCTTCTTCGAATATCTGGTAGAGTTCTGCTGTGAATCTGTCTAGTCCTGGACTTTTTTTTGTTGTTGGTAATTTTTTCATTACTGTTTCAATCTTGCTGCTTGTTATTGGTCTGTTTGGGATATGTAATTATTCCAGATTTAAGCCAGGAGGGCTGTATTTTTCCAGGAATTTATCCATCTCTTCTAGGTTTTCTAGTTTATGTGCATAAAGGTGTTCATAGTAGCCTAGAATGATCTTTTGTATTTCAGTGGTGTCAGTTGTAATATCTCCTGTTTCATTTCTTAGCGAGGTTATTTGGATTTTCTCTCTTCTTTTCCTGGTTAATCTTGCTAATGGTCTATCGATTTTATCTTTTCAAAGAACCAGATTTTTGTTTCATTTATCTTTTGTATTTTTTTTTCTGTTTCAATTTCCTTTAAATCTGCTCTAATCTTGGTTATTTCCTTTCTTCTGTTGGTTTGGGTTTGGTTTCTTCTTGTTTCTCCAGTTCCTTGAGGTGTGACCTTAGATTGTCGATTTGTGCTCTTTCAGTCTTTTTGATGTAGGTGTTTAGGGCTATGAACTTTCCTTTTAGCAGTGCCCTTGTTGTACCCCAGAGGTTTTGGTAGGTTGTGTCATTATTATCATTTAGTTCAAATAATTCTTTGATTTCCATCTTGATTTTGTTTTTGACTCAATGCTCATGCAGGAGCAAGTTATCTAATTTCCACGTATTTGTATGGTTTCGAAGGTTCCTTTTGGAGTTGATTTCCAGTTTTATTCCACTGTGGTCTGAGAGAGTGCTTGATATAATTTTAGTTTTCTTAAATTTATTGAGGTTTGTTTTATGACCTATCATATGGTCTATCTTGAGGAAAGTTACATGTGCTGTTGAATAAAATGTATATTTTGCAGTTATTGGATGAAATGTTCTGTATATATCTGTTATGTTTATTTGTTCCAACGTATAGGTTAAATCCATTGTTTCTTTGTTGACTTTCTATCTTGATGACCTGTCTAGTGCTGTCAGTGGAGTACCGAAGTCCCCCACTATTATTGTGTTGCTGTCTAACTCATTTCTTCAGTCTATTAGTAATTGTTTTATAAATTTGTTTATAAATTTGGAGCCAGTGTTAGGTTCATATATGTTTAGGATTATGATATTTTTCTGTTGGGCAAGGCCTCTTACCATTATATAATGTCCCTCTTTGTCTCTTTTAACTGCTGCTGCTTTCATGTTTGTTTTGTCTGATACAAGAAGAGCTACCCCCGTTTGCTTTTGGTGTCAATTTGCATAAAATGTCCTTCCCCACCCCTTTACTTTAAGTTTATGTGAATCCCCTTATGTGTTAGGTGAGTCTCCCGAAGGCAGCAGATAGTTGGTTGGTGAGTTCTTATCCATTCTGTGGTTCTGTATCTTTTAAGTGGAGCATTTAGGCCACTTACATTCAATGTTAGTATTGAAATGTGAGGTACTATGGCATTCACCATGCTCTTTGTTGCCTGTGTACTTTGGTTTTTTTTTGTTTTTTGTTTTTGCTTTTTAACTCACATTTTTGTTTTATAGGTCCTGTGTAATTTATCCTTTAAAGAGATTCTGTTTTGATGTGTTTCCAGGATTTGTTTCAAGATTTAGAGCTCCTTTTAGCAGTTCTTGTAGTGGTGGCTTGGTAATGATGAATTCTCTCAGCATTTGTTTGTCTGAAAAAGACTGTATCTTTCCTTCATATATGATGCTTAGTTTTGGTGGATACAAAATTCTTGGCTGATAATTGTTTCATTTGAGGAGGCTGAAGATAGGGCCCCAATTCCTTTTAGCTTGTAGGGTTCCTGCTGAGAAATCTGTTAATCTGATAGGTTTTCCTTTATAGGTTACCTGTCGCTTTTGTCTCACGGCTCTTAAGATTCTTTCCTTTGTCTTTTCTTTGGATAACCTGATGACAATGTGCCTAGGTGATGATCTTTTTGCAATGAATTTCCCAAATATTCTCTGTGCTTCTTATATTTGGATGTCTAGGTCTCTAGCAAAGCAAGGGAAGTTTTCCTTGATTATTCCCCAGATATGTTTTCCAAGCTTTTAGAATTCTCTTCTTCCTCAGGAACACCAATTATTATTAGGTTTGGTCATTTAACATAAGCTCAGACTTCTTGGAGGCTTTGTTCCTGTTTTCTTATTATTTTTGCCTTTTCTTTGTTGGATTGGGTTAATTCAAAGACCTTGTCCTTGAGCTCTGAATTTCTTTCTTCTACTTGTTCAATTCTATTGCTGAGACTTTCCAGAGGATTTTGCATTTCTAAAAGTGTGTCCAAAGTTTCCTGAATTTTTGATTGATTTTTCTTTAAGCTATCTATTTCCTTGAATACTTCTTGCTTCATTTCTTGCATCTTTTTTTTTTTTTTCTTAATTTCCTTGCACTGGGCTTCACCTTCCTCTGCTCCCTCCCTTATTAGCTTAATAACTAAACTTGAATTATATTTGAGGTAGATCAGGGATTTCTTCTTGGTTTGAATCCATTGCTGGTGAACTAGTGTGATTTTTTGGGGGTGTAAAAGAGTCTTGTTTTGTCATATTACCAGGGTTGGTTTTCTGGTTCCTTCTCACTTGGGTAGGCTCTGTCAGAGGGAAGGTCTAGGGCTGAAGGCTGTTGTTCAGATTATTTTGTACCACAGGGTGTTCCCTTGATGTAGCAGTCTCCCCCTTTTCCTATGGATGTAGCTTCCTGTGAGCTGAACTGCTGTGATTGTTGTCCTTCTTCTAGGTCTATCCACTCTGCAAGTCTACCTGGCTCCAGGCTGGTACTGGGGGTTGTCTGCACAGAGTCCTGTGATGTGAACCGTCTATAGGTCTCTCAGCCATGGATACCAGTGCCTGTTCCGGTGGAGGTGGTGGAGGGGTGCAACGGACTTTGTGAGAGTTCTTAGCTTTGTTGGTTTAATGCTCTATTTTTGTGCTGGTTGGCCTCCTGACAGTTGGTGGTGCTTTCCAGAGAGCATCAGCTGTGGTACTGTGGAGAGGAACTTGTGGTGGGCAGGGCCCTAGAACTCCCAAGATTATATGCCCTTTGTCTTCTGCTACCCGGGTGGGTAGGGAAGGACCATCAGGTGGGGGCAGGGCCCGGTGTGTCTGAGCTCAGACTCTCTTTGGGCAGGTCTTGCTGCAGCTGCTGTGGGGAATCGGGGTGAGATTCCCAGGTCACTGGAGTTGTGTGCCTAGGAGAACTATTGGCTGCCTCCGCTGAGTCATGCAGGTTGTCAGGAAAGTGGGGGGAAGCCAGCAGTCACAGGCCTCACCCAGCTCCCATGCAAACTGAAGGGCCAGTCTCACTCCCACTGTTCCCCACTCCAAAAGCCCAGAGTCTGTTTCCAGGTGGTGGGTGAGATAGGCTTGAAAACTTGTTCCAGGGGACCTGCCTTCCAGCTGCAAAAGAAAAGGCCTTGGTTCTTCCCTTGCCTGAGGAGTCTGCATGCCAAATTTGTGCATGCTCCTGAGTTCTGGCCAGGAGGCTTCTCACCCCATTCAAATTGTTACAAAGTTCAGCTACAGATTTCCCTCTCCCTGTGGAGTTTTACCCCCTGCTCCTCTGGCTACCCTGCTGATGGATCTCTGTGGTACCAGGCAGGAATGGGCTGCTTGGGGACCTAGCGAGTTCCCAGGGTCTTTCTCCTGCTTTCTGTATTTCACTTGGCTCTCCACATTAACTCAGCTCCAGGTAAGGTTGGAAACTTCTCCTGCAAACAGACCTTCAGTTTCTCCAGTGGGGTGTGTGTTTGGGAGAGGAGGGTTTCCCTTTCCTACTTCTGCAGTTGGGGCAATTACAGTATATGGAGTGCCTCCTGGGTCCTGCGGGAGCAGTCTGCTTCCTTCAGAGGGTCTGTGGGTCCTCTCAGAATTGTCAGTTTGTCTTGCAGTGGATCTGGAGCTCGAATTCACAATGTGAGCCTCCACACACTGCTCTGTCCAGAGCTGCAATCTAGTCCAGCCTCCTGTCTGCCATGATGATGTAACTCTCTCTTTTTCCTCTTGAATGCTTCGCCCCTTAGAAATTTCTTCTGCCAGATACCCTAAATCATCTCTCTCAACTTCAAAGTTTACAGACCTCTAGGGCAGGTGCAAAATGCCACCAGTCTCTGCATAGCAAGAGTGACCTTTCCTCCCATTTCCAAAAAGTTTCTCATCTTCATATGAGACCACCTCAGCCTGGACTTTATTGTCCATATCACTATCAGCATTTTGGTCAAAGCCATTTAACAGGTCTCTAGGGAGTTCCATACTTTCCCACATCTTCCTGTCTTCTGAGCCCTCCAAGTCTCTGGGAAGTTCCAAACTTTCCCACATTTTCCTATTATCTTCTGAGCCCTCCAAATGGTTCCAACCTCTGCCTGTTAACCACTTCCAAAGTCGCTTTCACATTTTTGGGTATCTTTACAGCAGTGTCCCACTCCCGGCACCAATCTACTGTATTAGTTCATTCTCACCCTGCTAATAGACATACTGGAGACTGGGTAATTTATAAAGGAAAGAGGTTTAATTGACTCACAGTTCAGCATGGCTGGGGAGGCCTCAGGAAACTTAAAATCATGGCAGAAGTGGAAGCAAACATATCCATCACATGGTGGCAGGAGAGAAATGCAGAGAAAATGTGGGGAGCCCCTTATAAAACCATCAGATCTCATGAGAATACACTGTCATGAGAACAGCAGCCTGGGGCACTTCCCTCATGATTCAGTTATCTCCCATCTCCCCCCCGTGTCCCTCCCATGACACATGGGGATTATGGGAACCAGACTTCAAGATGAGATTTGGGTGAGACACAGCCAAACCACATCAAGTTCTGAGTAACTGGAGAGTAAGCTGAGGCCATAGAGCTTGAAGTTAGAAAGGGAGAGAAGAGACTGAATGGGAAGTATTAAAGACCATTTTGCTCTACCTCACTTTGGGTCGATCAACGGCCCTTTTTCCATGAGTCAAATGTCAGGCGTTCAACACTTTGTGGGGCTCTGGTGTCAGGACTTCCTCTGTGTGTTCTTATCTCAAACTTGATCAGCAAGGAGTTTCATTAAGGGATTCTCTGCCCTCTGTTACATCTGTATCACTTTGTCCTCTCTCAAAGAAACCCTGTCAAAGCCCTCCTTCGTCATACATCTGCCACTATACAAAGCTAAGATCCAAACTTGGAGAGAAACCAAACATCCTAAAGTTATAAATTCCTCTCATTAGGAAATACTCTAAAGGAGTCTCTCTCTTTAATTAAATACCTCCTTTTCCCCTCTCAACACACACATACACACACACACACACACACACACACACACACACATTTTCCATACAACATTTAACAAATCCCCATTGTTTGCATAGTTCTAGAAATCTTGATGGCCTCATTGCAGCCAATTTTTTGTTTTTGGTTCGTAAAATTTATAATTTTTATGGTTGTAAAAATCAAGGTTATGGTAAATGTGAATCTTCTGGACTATTTCAAATGCTGTCTCTAATGGTTTTCAGACTCTTCTATTCTTTTCAGATTCAAGTCAGGTATTTCCTCCTACGAGCCTGCCCCTGATTCACTGCACCCTTCACACTCTGCATTTAGAAGACATTTCCCTATGACACCAAAATGTTTGATGTTATTAAAATCATGCTATTGATATTCATATCAATTATGTCTTGAGTGTTATGCTTAGTATATCTATTAATAAAACCTGGATTTTCATCTTTTTTGGCTTCAGATAAAATAATTTATAGAGGCACAAATAGTAATATTAAAGCTATCAACCATAAAAGTCAATACCTGACAGCAGCATGTAATTTAAGAGTTGCATACATATGAATTCAGATCTAGTGTTTTCTAAATGTACATACATTAGCTGCATACCAGAAATTCAGAATTTCAGAAGCAACAAGCTGTCAAATGATAGATTACCAATGTTTTGAAAATGAACTTTGCAGCAAAGCGGGAAACTTGGCAAAGCTGGGTTAGTACGTAAAACAGATATGCCTTCTCTCGCCACTGAATTGCCCTTCGGTATATCCATTAACACTGTTTTGTTGTTGAAAATTTATTTTTTAAAATGCTTTCATTTTAGCTTTGAAATGGGAATTTTCCAGAAAGAAGGACAGTTTTCTTATGATTTTTGAAACTCATTTGCAAATAATATAAAGCATAAACTTCAATTAAAAGGTTCACAGCTATATTAATAAAATGTTTCTTCATCTCATTATATTTCTCTACTCTGAAATGTTTTTACAGTAATAAAAGGATCAACAGAGAAAAATAATTTGCTATTTCTGGAAGTGAGTCTATTCAAAGTGCTATGAGATTTTAGACCAATTTGAGAATTCAAGTCGATGTATATGTAAGGTAAGTTTCCCATACCTTGCTAGCCAATGGGTACAAATCTAGGGGGAGGAAAGTGGCCAGCTACTTTAATTGCAACAACACTTGTCTCACTGGCTTTTGCTACCCACTGCTGAACTAAGTACAACCCAGTTATTTCTGCTAATCCCCTAGGATGTTCCAAGCTAAGTAGGCATTTTTGTGTGCCAGATTCTTTGCTGCCACAACTGCGCTGTGTTCCATTTAGAAGTGGGGACAAATCTCCTGTTTCCCCGAAGCTGCATCGTACTTTGTTGCTTAGACAAAAGAAGCGCAGCCTGTGCTTCAGATTCTGCCACATTTCTCTCCTCCAAGACACAAAGAAACTCCCACAATTTCCCTTCAGCAGAAAATCCTCATGACAATTGATATATGCAAATGATTCCTAGCAGTACCATGCCAGTTTATCATTCACAACCATGTATATATTAATGCTGGTTAGACAAATCCCATTACATATAAATAAAATATGAAATGTTTAAGAGAAATGAGAATTTTCAATATGGATAAGAAGTGGCAGATAATCTGGCCATATCTATGAAAATTCCAAATGCACATACTCTTTGACATAGTAATAGCACTTTGACGCATATAAATGAATATTTGTAGTAGGATGTTTACTGCCGCATTGTTTAAGGAGGCAAAAAGAAACTGGAGGCAAATTACATGTTCATCAATAAAATAATGGTTAAATAAATTACAGTACATCCAAAAGATAATATTCTGCAACTGTTAAAATAAATGAACTAAATCTATTTTGACCTGGTGGTGTGTGTGACCTATTATCAAGTAAACTGACAATTGGCAAAGGAAGGTACATAATATAATCATATGTTTTGTAAAAATAAAAACAAAGCATGTGCACATTCATGTATATTTGTAAGAAAATGGAAAAGGCAGTGAAAGGCTAATGGTAGGTATTAACATTGATTTCCTCAAAGGCTGAACACATTGGTAGGTAGGGAGATACTTACATTAGAAATAAAATCTTTAGGTTGTTTCCCTCATTATCACTTGCTAATGCATATTTAAAACATTGCTGAAGGAAAAGATTAAAAAGAAGAAACAGAAAACTCAACAGGGAGCCACCTTTGAAGATAAGAAATAGATATTACACAATTATGATAATCAATTCAATTCAACAATATATATTAAGGGCCTAAAATATCTGTTACTATGGCACTCAGCATTGTGAGAAACATAAAAGAAAAATAAGTCATGGCTCTTGCTGTCAGAAATCCTGAAGACCTACTAAGGGACAAAATGTGCACATTATTGCCTCCAAGGCACTGTTTTGCTAAGGAGTGGTGTATGTGGTATGTGTCTATTGGTTAATAGGAAGGAGGTAAACCTGGACTGGATTGACTAAAGTATATTTTGTGAGTATAGATGAAGTTGTAGATGTTCTACCCCCAACTCCAAGCCCTTACCACTTCAGTGCATGCCCACCTACTTTTCAACTGCCAGAATCGGTATCTTATGGTTTGAGAACTTTTTCTGACCGCCAGAGCCTGCTCTGCCCCTACTTGTGGCAGATCAGAGGTACCAGCAAGTTGGTGCAGCTCTCAAGGAAGGACTGATGACAACTGGTGAGAAATTCTCCCGTTCCGTTGCCCCCCAGGTAGAATAACTCTGAGGTGCATGCGCAACACTGGCTCCCAGAGTTCCCCGATAAGATTAGCTTTCAATTTTCCCTAGTGATAACTTGCTTGATGTCATTCCCTGCATTGACCTTGATTGTGTTCCCTTCCCTGTCTCACGTCTCTACTCCCTTATCAATATTTCCCAGGAAACACTGCAACCAACTTCTTAGCTCAGGGTCAGCTTCTAGAGGAACCCAAACTAAGAGAGTGGAGGACTTTGGACCTTAGCTTTGGACCTTAGCTTTGGACCTTACAGATTTTATACATTAACTTATTCCACAAATATTGATAAAACACCTACTTATCAATACTCAGACAGGAAAATAGACACCACTCTAGGTATTTTAATGAGAGAGGAATTTAATGCTTGGAATTGATTTAAAAGTGTCGGACTAACTGCTTATTGATGCTGCAACAAGTTGCCACAAATTTAGTAGCTTAAAACAACATAAATTTATTCTTTCACAGTTCTGGGGGTCAGAAGTCCATAATCAGTTTCACTGGGCTAAAGTTAAGGTGTCAGCAGGGCTTATTCCTTCTGGAAGTTCTGAGAGTAAATTTTTTATTTAGTTTAGTGAAATTTCAATTTCAGCAATTGTACCTTTCACCTCTACAATTTCTATTTGGTTCCATTTTATAATTTATCTCTTTGTTGATATCCTCTATTTGTCCATACATCTTGCTTCTTATTTCCTTTAGTTCTTTGTCTATGGTTTCCTGTAACTTTTTTAGCATATTTAAGACAATCAATTTAAAGTCTTTATTAAGTCCAAGGTACAAGCTTTCTCAGGAATACTTTCTGTCCATTTCTTTTCTTTTCTTTTTTAATCACCTGTGAATGGGCCACACTTTCCTATTTCTTTGTATGCACTGAATTGCTTTTGAAAACCAGAAAATGTGAATATCATAAACCGGTAACTATGTAAATCATATTCTCCCCATCCTCTGGGTTTGTTGTTTTTGATTACTGAGGGCTGCAATTGTCCACTGATTTAATGACTTTTCTAAACGATTTTTTGCAATAGATTCTTGTTGTATGTGGTCACTGAAGTCTCTGTGTTGTTATCTTAGCATTTAGTCATCAACTTGATAGGAATTTCTTTAAATACTTGGAGCCAAAAAGGAAAAGAAAAAAACTACTCTCCCAGTTTTTGAAGATTGGCTCTGTGCTGGAGCACTCCTTCAACACTAAGCCAGGCCACCTAAAACTCTGCTTTAGCTTTTACCTCATATTTGTGCAAAGCCCAAAGATTAACCAGAGGTGCAAGCCTAAGATCCTCTCAAGTTTTTTGTGAGGATGCATCTGGCCCTGGGTACGCATGTTGCATCCTGGATTTCCCAGTATACATGATCATGCTTCAGAGCCCTTATTCCCTGAAGAAATTTCCTCCTTGGTCTTTTCCTTCCCAGACCTTTGGGTCTGTCTGCTGCTTGCCCCATCTTCTGTCCCTTGCCCCAGGCAGACATGTACGGTATGTTTTGAAATACTTTTGACAGATGTCACCTAAACAGTCACTCTAGCCCCAGGGCAGGGAGGTAGTGGCAAACAAAGGTCAGTCTCTGTACCAGTCCCTCAGGGCAACACTAGACTGATCAAAGCTAAAATGTATTGAGAATGAGATCCATATTGTCCCCCATCCCAGTACCAGCAAACCATGCCAGGTATACAAGCTGCTGTTCCCACAACCACTATCGAGCTGGAAAGTGGGAGATGTTGGGCGAGCAAGCAAAAATTCCACAATATTTTCTTACCAAAATTTAGCAGTGTCTGTTTTCATTAAACACTTTCCTGGTTGCTGTAAGATTTTGATTAGACTCCAGAGTTCCCAAAAAAAAAAAAAATGATTCTTTTAGTTTTGCTTAATGCTTGCTTCAATGAACAGACCAAGTTTTGGAGTTTCCTACTCCACCATTTTTATGACATCACCACTACAACTCTTTCGTGCATAAATTAAGATATACTTATTCTCTCCCCAAAAGGGCCAAACACAGGATCCTATTAGTCACCATATCCCTTTCTGGAAAGGCTAATTTCTTTTCTAGATCAGTAAAAAGCCCATAGAGGTATTTACTGTTTTAAGACTAAATTTAAAAATTAAATATTACCAACACTGCCTATATAAAATAGTGCAAAAAGGGGAAGTGAATGATAAAAACACACATGCATATAAATCAAGCAAAAAACAAAATATACACACTGCACAAAGTATGTAATAGTTCTTGTTTCTATAACTGGACACTAATCCATATTGGAAATTGAAGTTCTTTTGTTCACTGCCTATTCCATGGTTTTTTGTTTGTTTGTTTGTTTGTTTGTTTGTTTATCATTACCCCTCACTTTACCTGGTCAAATTTCTTTAGCTGGTTGGATGATTCAAATCTTCATTGTAAAGAGTCTGAGTCCTTAGTGATCCTGCATTAACTGGGTAGTCTTTAATTAACTTTTATAATTAAAGAAATGATGTCTTATGAAACCTGCTGAGTTCTAGTCATAGTTCTTTCTGCTCCCATTATGTACAGTAATTCAATTTCCCCCTGATAATCAGGCACTCTATCTAGTAGAGTAACCCCCTTATTTGCCTGCAGTAAGTTTAGTGGCCTGAGGAACCAACAAGATCAGATGGCACTCTCAGCTTCCCGTTCAACAGAACCATTATTGTGTCCACTAGTAGAAATGTCTTCCCAGTCCCCTGGGGAATCAACACTTCTCAACCAGCAGGGCCCAAAATAAAAGTTCCAGAGGGAACTTTTAGCAAAATTCAGTGAATGGATTATTACGTGGAATGGTGAAAAAAATCACTATTGACTTTACCAGTTGGTTCTGAGACCTATGCATTATGGCTGTGGGAAAATGGTGACAATATTGGTCATTGGTTTAAAATATATATCATATCCCTGAGGACAGTTTTCCAACCACAAAGATAGAGTCTTCTACTGCAATAGACACTATAGCTGTATCTTCAACAGGCTATTCTAACATTCTGTGGGGTCACCTGCTTCTGAATAGTGGAGCACATGGTAAGGGCAATGAATTTCATGACCATGAAGCCAAGCCACATTTCTTTGCCTGAAAAATTCAATATTTGTTGAGAAGCACTGCTACGCAAAATAATATAGTGAATAACGAATTCCATAAATCTATGAATGGTGGTCCTGGCAATAGTATCATGGGCAGGGATGCCAATCCATATTTAGAATATATATTTCAGTAAGGACAAATTTCTGCTTCCTCCATGTTGGAAGAGGTTGAATGTAATCAATCAATATACCACCAAGAAGCTGGCTGGTCTCCCCTGCTCCCCTGATCCGACTCCTCACAACTTCATCCTCAGAAAATAATATCCTAATGGGGCTCAACTTTATTTCTGATATTGTCAATAGTGGTGGTAGCTGGGCTAGCATTAGTCAGGCAAAGTCAGCATTGTGAAGCCCATGTGTAACCCCCATTCCTGATGCCATAGCCACTTTGCACATTGAGCACTCTCCCACAAGGTAGCTTGGGAAAGAAGCCAACATCCATAGGATGGCTATTTGGAGTACCAGCTTTGCCTGAGAGAGTGAGAAAATTGATTGGATTTGCATGAGCAGATGGAGAGGAAGAGGTGTTAGTTTAAGCCAAAGAATAAAGGCAAGGATAATCATAGAGTTTGGCACAGCTTGGGGAACCCAGCCGGGCTGGAGGCAAGTTTGTGCTATGGAGTGCTTTTACAGGAAAAACCAAAGGTTAGAAAGGAAGGATATGGGCCGGGCCTGGTGTATCATGCCCGTAATACTAGCACTTGAGGAGGCCTAGGTGGGTGGATCTCTTGAGCCCCGGAGTTTGAGACCAGCTTGGGCAACATGGTGAAACTCTGTCTCCACAAAAATAAAAAAAATTAGCTGGGCATAGTGGTGCGTGTCTGTGGTCTTAGCTACTCGGAAGGCTGAGGTGGAAGGATTGCTTGAGCCAGGAGGTTGAGGCTGTGGTGAGCCATGATCACGCCACAGCACCCTCGTCTTGCTGGCAGATCAAAACATCATCTCAAAAAAAAAAAAAAAAAAAGTAAGGAAGGGTATGGTAAAGTTATATTAATAACAACAAGGACAGCACATACTAGCACCAGCTTATATTTATCAAGTCCTTACTGTGTCCTATGCTGAGCATTTCATATGTATTATATCACTTGATTTTTAAAAAACTTTGTTGTGAGGTAGATACTATTATTATGCCCATTTAACAGAATAGTTTTACGAGATCAAGTAAGAAATTATAAAGTTCCCATTATCACTGACACAGAAGCCCACATAACTTGTTTACCACTGGGATGTACATTCTTGCAATTCAGGCTGTGTAGTATGAACTCTAATGTTAGACAAAGGGGAATGGCTGACAGGATTTGGGCAAAAAGAAAGCATCAAGTAAATTGATCTGTCAATGAGGTGTGGAAAAGAATACAGTTGACCCTTGAACAGCTCAGGGGTTAGGGGGACTGATCCCTTATGAAGTAAAAAATCCACACATAACTTTTGACTCCCAAAACCATAGCTATTCATAGCCCACTGTTCACTGGAAGCCTTACCCATAACATAAACAGTCAATTGATACATATTTTATATGTTTTATGTATTATATGCTGTATTCTTACAATGAAATAATCTAGAGAAAAAAATGTTAATAAAAAAAGTCATTATAAAACCTAGGTAATACCATTCAGGACATAGGCGTGGGCAAGGACTTCATGTCTAAAACACCAAAAGCAACGGCAACAAAAGTCAAAACTGACAAATGGGATCTAATTAAACTAAAGAGCTACTGCACAGCAAAAGAAACTACCATCAGAGTGAACAGGCAACCTACAGAATGGGAGAAATTTTTTGCAATCTACTCATCTGACAAAGGGCTAATATCCAGAACCTATAAAGAACTCAATCAAATTTACGAGAAAAAATCAAACAAGCCCATCAAAAAGTGGGCAAAGGATATGAACAGACACTTCTCAAAAGAAGACATTCATACAACCAACAGACACATGAAAAAATGCTCATCATCACTCACCATCAGAGAAATGCAAATCAAAACCACAATGAGATACCATCTCACACCAGTTAGAATGGCAAACATTAAAAAATCAGGAAACAACAGGTGCTGGAGAGGATGTGGAGAAATAGGAACACTTTTACACTATTGGTGGGACTGTAAAATAGTTCAACCATTGTGGAAAACAGTGTGGCGATTCCTCAAGGATCTGGAACTAGAAATACCATTTGACCCAGCCATCCCATTGCTGGGTATATACCCAAAGGATTATAAGTCATGCTGCTATAAAGACACATGTACACGTATGTTTATTGCGGCACTATTCACAATAGCAAAGACTTGGAATCAACCCAAAGGTCCATCAGTGACTGGATTAAGAAAATGTGGCACATATACACCATGGAATACTATGCAGCCATAAAAAAGGAGGAGTTCGTGTCCTTTGTAGGGACATGGATGCAGCTGGAAACCATCATTCTTAGCAAACTATCTCAAGAACAGAAAACCAAATACCACATGTTCTCACTCATAAGTGGGAACTGAACAATGAGATCACTTGGACACAGGAAGGGGATCATCACACACTGGGTCCTATTGTGGAGAGGGATAGCATTAGGAGATATACCTAATGTAAATGACGAGTTAATGGGTGCAGCACACCAACATGGCACATGTATACATATGTAACAAACCTGCACATTGTGCACTTGTACCCTAGAACTTAAAATATAATAAAAAAATTATTAAGTGGAAGTGGATCATCATAAAGGTCTTCATCCTTATTATCTTTATGTTGAGAAGGCTGAGGAGAAAGAGGAAGAGGAAGGGTTAGTCTTGCTGTCTCAGGGATGGCAGAGACAGAAGAAAATCTACATCTAAGTGGACACTCACAGTTCAAAACCACGCTGTTCAAGAGTCAAGTCTACTTTCTTTCTTCACTAGGGAATGATTAAGAAGTAAGGTGGAAAGAATCTGGGCCTTGGAAACAGACTGTCTCAGGTTTGCATGTTTTGTCTCATGATAACCCATGACCTCCAGAATTTTTAACTTTATGTACCCGAATTTCCTTGTTGGAAAAATGGAGATTTAATAGCTCTTACCTAATAGGACTGTTTTAAAGAATAAAAGAGACAAGGTATGTTATACTTACTATGTGATACAGAGTTGATGTTTCATAAATGTTGATCCTCTTCTCTCCTTTCCCATTTCTCCTTGGTAGTGAATATTGAAACAGGTTTCTGGAAGTTTTTCAAAACATGAATGTCATTGTTTTAGAATGTGTTAAATGGAACGGTTTCAGAAGGTGAGTTGGCAGCTTGGATACAAATATATTCAACAACCTTTTATTTATTACCTGTTATTTGCCTTTCTCAATACAGGACTTCAGAGGAACCAAAACAAATGTGCTATGGACTCTGACACTGCACCCAGGAGGAGACCAATGAATAGGTATGTCTAAACCAGTGAAATAAGAGCCACAGTAGAATACCTATCAGGAGGTGTGAGAAAATGGATGGGGTAGTGTAGGAGTCTATGACCAGTTTTTACAATAGAGTTCAATGAATATTTAAAGTTTAGAGGCCGGGCGCGGTGGCTCAAGCCTGTAATCCCAGCACTTTGGGAGGCCGAGACGGGCGGATCACGAGGTCAGGAGATCGAGACCATCCTGGCTAACACGGTGAAACCCCGTCTCTACTAAAAAATACAAAAAACTAGCCGGGCGAGGTGGCGGGCGCCTGTAGTCCCAGCTACTCGGGAGGCTGAGGCAGGAGAATGGCGTAAACCCGGGAGGCGGAGCTTGCAGTGAGCTGAGATCCGGCCACCGCACTCCAGCCTGGGCGACAGAGCGAGACTCCGTCTCAAAAAAAAAAAAATAAAAATAAAAAAATAAAGTTTAGAAAACAACAGTATCACTCAAAATCACTCCAAAAGACCTTTACATTATCTTATTTTTAAAAAAATTAACAAATAATCTCTCTTCTCTCTTTTCTCCTCAAAAACAAGAGAATGGGAGGAGAAAATTAAACTCATTGGCTGATAAGGTGATAATCTCAAGTTTCTCTATTGGTAGCTAAGAAAATAGCTGATAAAGAGCAAAAAAACTCGACAAGGGGCCTATTTATTATTGCCAACAGTCATGGAGTGGGTGGGGAACAGTGGTGAAGGATAAAAGAGACGACTTCAACACTCTTTGAATGCTAATGGAAAATTAATAATTCATTTGAGTGACGGAACTTAAAAATTACAGAGAAAATAGAAAAATACATCTTTCTCTTTTTGATAGAATGAATGGGGAAAAGCAAGTCAGAAGCAGAGATAGAATTGGTAATTTCCCTGTGAGAGGTTTAATTTACCAGGTTGTCTCAAAAAAATGTGGGAAAAAAATCATGCCATAACATTGATTTTGAAGTTTTCTCCATCGCATTTTTTTTTCCCCAATCCGTCAGTAAAATGTATCCCATCCTTTTTACCTGGTGTGGAAATATAGTGATGAACAGAAAGAGCGGTTATCAAAGGGAAGTGTGGCTGGTCCCAGCGCAAACTCGCCACTGGCTTTCATAAAGGAGAAACACCTGAATAATGCTCAGGGGGCTGAGATGTTCAACCAGAAGCCGTGGAGCTGCCAAGCAGGAGTGGGATAAGACTCTGCAGCACCGTGGGGTAGACAACTGGAATGGAAATGCCATAAAATTTCCTCCTACCACGGAAGATGCTGAACTTTGAAAGTAGACTGTGAGGCTGCAGTAAGCTATGATCGTATCACTGCACTTCAGCCTGGGTAACAGAGCGAGACCCTGTCTCAAAAAAAAAAAAAAAAAAAAAAAAAAAAAAAAAAAGAAAAGAAAAGAAAAGAAAAAAAGTACAAAAAACAAACTAGTCTTAAGAACTATCCTTCATCTTTGATATTATTTTTGAAACAAAGCTTATCCTTTTTTTTGTCTTTCTCTCTAAACAGAATTTCTATGCACTGTCACTGTTTTATTAACAGCCCTCAGAAGAATGTCATTTCTGCTTCTATGATAGTCTATGGAATCAAGCCTAGTTCTTATACAAGTACTCTATGTATTCAGTATTCCATGTACTCATATGGCATGCAATACTCTATTCCATGTTATGTAAACCAGGAATGAAGATGTTTTAAATAAGCCTCACCTGCTCGCAGTTGATAGCCTTGTGCCCCATGGGAAATTTGGGATAAGTACTGCAGTGATGTGGTGTTGCTTTTACTCAGTTTTCCAAAGCTTCAGGGGCTCACAGGTGTGAATTACCAGAGACGTCAGCTGCCTGTCCAGAATGAAGCATTTTCAAACAGGTGCAAATTTTGATGGAGGCTCTCAACCTACTCTAATAACCTACCTTGTCAAAAATTTCAATATTCTCTAAGGTTGAAGTGAAAACTCACATGGATTTTATTAGCAGGGAGCAATTGCACCTTGTGAAGCAGATAATATGGTTCGATATTTCTCCTCATTCTACATGCAAGTAAAAGGAAAATTCACATGACTCATTTTCACTCCTGTGATGTGTAGCCTCTCTTCGTTATTTCAGAGATGCTGAATTTAAAACACTCACCAAATATTAGCCCAAATATTAAGTTAGGAATATATTTATACATACAGATAAATATACACAGATACATAAACATATACCACTTGTCCTTTCCCTTCCTCATCCACCTTCAGTTCGCATCCCCATACACTACAACCTATGCTCCAACCACTGGATTATTTTTTTCTTCCTTATACCTGCCTGCCACATCGCCAAGCCTTGTATCAGCCATTCTTAACCTTCTCCCCATTGTGACACCTGTCAATAATGACATCCCCCATATACAACAACACAATTCATATAGTCATGCCCACATTTTGACAAAACCCCAAAATTCTGCCGAGAAGTAAAACAATGTAATAAGTCAAAGCAACCTAGATATTAACTAAAGGAGACAGGCTGCTGGTGAAGCACGATTCCCTCTGAGCAAACTCTTGAGAGCTACGTTCTCTCCCACTCAAAGCAAGGGAGGGAGAATGAATATTTATAGGGATAACCTTGAATTTTCTCTAATTTTAAAAATGTGAATCATTTTCAAACTTTGGTGCTTTATTATTATTTGCCGTGGACCACACAAACGCTGCCTTAGTCCTTCCTACTCTTACATGCTGAAATGCTTACCCCCACCCATATCACGACTTGCTGAAAAATCTTCTCATCATCCAAGGTTCAATTTAAATGCCACCTCCTCCAGTGAAGCAGATGCTGTCTGTGTCTCGGCCAAATCCCGTTTCCACGCACTACTCAAGTTTATAACTCTTTGTCTGAGGCTTTTCACTGGCTGCACGAACACAGACTCAGCCCACGTGTGGGACAGGTGAGAAGTACTGGAAAGCTAACATCCCTGGCAAAGCCCTCAAACAACGATACATAAAATTTAGTAAATAAAAATGTCATTTTCCTCTGCCACCTCAAGGAGAACAACACTGAGGTTTATTCTTAACTATCTCCCAGAGGTCCCCAGTAGGAATGAGCCCCCATTGCCCATAACAGTAAGCTGCTTATTAGTGCTGTCTGCTTGGATTCCTAAATCAACTTCCAAATAAACCTTGTGCCCAAATAAGACTCTTGATACCTGCTTCTGGGGGAATTCAACCTAAGATATCCTGGAAGTCCTTTTCCAGTAACCCTGCAGCAAATAATTCCTTCTCCTCCTGGGTTCCCATAACATTTTGTTACATTAGAGTGTCATACAGGACACTAAAAAAGACATAATGAATCATAGATACACCTATCCCTCTCATGAGGCACCTGAAAGTAAGAATTACGATTTCTCTGTATCTATATCCCCAAATTGCTGATCACGGCACTTTGCACATTCCTAGTACTTAATAAACATTTGTTAATTTGAGTGAATATCAATATGCCTATAGCATCAAAGACAGCAATTCTTAGTGTTTCTTCTAAGATATTATTTTAAATTAAACATTGAAAAGAGAGTGGAGGTTTGGCATTAAAAAAATGATAGCTAGCAACTGGGCATGTTGGCTCACGCCTGTAATCCCAGCATTTTGGGAGACAGAGGTGAGCAGATCACTTGAGCTCAGGAGTTTGAGACCAATCTGGACAACATGGCAAAATCCCGTCACTACAAATAATAATGGCACACGCCTGCGGTCCCAGCTACTTGGGAGGATCACTTGAGCCTGGGAGGTTGAGGCTGCAGTGAGTGATTGCACACTGTACTCCAGTCTGGGCAACAGAGCAAGACCCTGCCACAAAACAAAACAAAACCAAAAACAAAACAAAAATGATAGCTAGCTAAAGGTATTGGATTCCATCTTTTCTCATATTCCCTTTAAAAATATATGATAACAAAAGGGAAAAATCTTGGTAGCACAATAAATTAATGATAACAACAAGATAACAAAATAAACCAAGGAAGAGAGTCCAGTATAGTGTGGAAGCAGGAAGAAATTTTCATTAACTATATCACATAAGTATGAATTAAGAAACACAATCATGGCCGGGCATGGTGGCTCACACCTGTAATCCCAACATTTTGGGAGGACGAGGCAAGAGCATCACTTGAACCCAGGAGTTCGAGACCAGCCTGGGCAACACAGTGAGATCCCATCTCTATTTTTAAAATTTTTTTAAAAAGAAAAAAACAACCCACAAGCACTAGCCAAGGCATGCCCAAACTCTAAACAGAATAACACATTTAAGAAGTCAGTGGAAGGAGATTAGGGCCACTGGACTCTCTGCCTCCAGCTCCAAGCACAAAGCTACAGTAGACACAGAGTTCTATGTGCAACATGATGAGCAATCAAAAGCAGTAGAAAGGGTGAATGATGGATCATTAAATCCTGAAATGTCCTCTGGGGCTAAGCAAGCTATATTCAGAGGTAGGGGTAGATCGGCATGTACCAACCTATTCAAGAAAGAGCCTATATAGAATAGAGCATTGCATAAAGATCAAGAGCATGGACTTTGGAATCAGGCAGACCTGGGGTAGAGTCTGACCCCTTTTTACTAGTTGTTGCAAGATTTTGAGTTATTTAATCTATCCATACCTTAGTTCCCTTGTAAGTAACATGGGGTAAGAATAGTAGCTATTTCAAATAGTTCTTAAGAGAATTAAATGAAATAACTAGTTAAAGGTCTTAGAAAAGTGCCTGGTAGAGTAGCCAAGATTATTTACTTCTGCCATCGTCCTTCTCCTTCTTCAATACCATCATCACTCATGCATTCTACAGAGTCAAAGAATGAAATGGTTGAGAAAAAGTTTCCACTCCAGCTCAGTGAATCTATAAAAATTTAACACAGAGCAATGAATTTCAAGCTTTGGATTTTGCAGATAAAACTAGCACCTGCCTTTATGGCCAAGAAGGGGGTTCTCTTAGCTTTAGGGTGATCAAGCCTCTACCTGTTACAAACAGGGGACAGCATAGATTTCTCCTCATTTGATATTATTAGAAACAGAACAATGGACAATTCAGGGCCTGGGAAGCATTCTATTCTACTTACAAAGAAGTTAATTCCCTGTTAATGTAGAAAAAGAAAGGAAAACACTTGGTGAAATCACTGCAGAAACTGAAAAAAAAAGTTAAGGAAATTTCTACTTTAATCTCCATAAAAATCATAAAACTTTTGTTAATGTTTGTCTTAATCCTTTTGTGCTTCTGTAATAAAATACCTAAAACTGAGTAATTTGTAAACTACAAAAATTTATTTCTCACAGTTCTGGAGGCTGGAAAGTCCAAGGTCAAGGCACCAGCAGTCAGTGTCTGATGAGGGCTTCTTTGCTGTGTCCTCACATGGTCAAGGGTGAAAGGGCAAAAATGACAAAGATTTCTCTGAAGCTTCTTTTATGAGGATTTTAATCCATTCATGAGGGCAGAGCCCTGATGATGTAATCACTTCCCCAAAGGCCCTCCTCTTAATACCACCACAATGGGTATTAAGTTTCAACATAACTTTTGGAGGGGACATATTCAAACCATAGCAATGTTAATCTAGAACAGACCTGCAATAGGAAAAAACAATGGGATCAGATACAAAGAAAACATGTTGTATGTGAAATAAATGACAAAATATTCAAAAAGGCAGTAATGGAATTAAAAACCTGCATTGGTGAAAATAGCTATCAAAAATGACTCAGAAGAAAATGGAATTCATAATGTAAATAGAAAACTTTATAATCCTGCCACAATGCAAAAGGAAAGATACAAAGATAAGTGGATATGGTGGAAGAAATAAGTACAGAAATAAGTACAGAGACTGGCAATGGAGATACATCTGTGAGATAAGAAATTTCAAGCTCACACACTGAACATCATTTGCCTGCCACTGCATACTAGGGCCTCCATGACAAGGATGTCCCTTCCGACCTCTCCTGCTCTCTCCCCTGCCACACACACGTTCTCATATAGATGGCTCCAGTAATGATGGTGCTCTACCTGTATAATGGGGTTTCTTAAACCCGTATCTTTGCTTGCGCTGCCTCCTTTACCTGATTTCTTACTCCCCAGTTTTCCTATGGCTATTCCCACTCATCCAAATCTTATCTCCAAAATACTTTCACTGAGGCTCCTGCAGAAGACTCTCTTTCATCTGCATCTGAAGTCCCCTCCAGTCCTTCACTTTACCCCACTGTGGTGTCTTACCCTCTGGACTCGAATTTTCTTTAGACAAGAACTGTGTCTTATTTACCTGTGTATTGCAAGCACTTAACTGATTGCCTGGTTCTTCTAAATGCTGGTTCAGCCAATGTACTATTCAGTTTAGGTGTCTTTCTCTCCACGTAAAAAACAAATGAAGTTCAAACCAAGTCCTCCATATAACCTTACAGCATGACTTTCTAAAATGGCCAAAATGCCAGAGATGCCCCTTGCCCTACCTCATGCTCTCAATATGCAAGTGAGGTAACATTGTTAGCGACTGAGCATGTTCCATTTTCCATAGTGATGAAATTTTATTTTTAACTGTACTGAAAAGAATTAGAATGCTGTTACCAAAATTAAAGAACTTGAAGGATTTTCTAGAAGGTAAGAAAACCACTTTGGAGAAAGATGTCCTGGTCTTTGTTTTACTAACTGATTTTGTGAAAAGTAGGCAAAGGGGCCACATAGGAGTATACAAACTCTCAGGAGTTTTACTTCATGAGAAAACTGCAAATAATAATTAAAAAAACTGCTACAAAGGAATTTGTTAAGAAAAGAACTGTTAAGGGTTGAATGGCAGACTCTTATATGCTATGCATCACCAATTTCTACATTAGCTAATATACATGCATCAGTATAACAGTAACTAGTGCCAAATTATCAAAACGTGTTCAATATGTTTGGTAAGCTATTTGAAATGAAATAAAAGAAATTAAGTTATATGTGATATTTTAAAGAATTTCTAGTGTTTTAAGATTTGATCAATATTTTAAATATTAACACAACTGTGTGGACATATGGCTACCAAAAGAAACTAATTTCCAGAAAGATGTAAATTGTGTGTGTATGTGTGTGTGTGTGTGTCTATTGTGGTTAAGAGCTTGATCATTGGCTTCTAAACAACCTGTCTTCGAATCCTGGTTCTGGAACTTACTAGATGTGTGACCTCAAAAATTTTGCTTAAGGAATCAAAGGCCCAGAGAGATTACCTGTAAACTGGCGGCAATAATATCTACCTTGGGGTACTGATGTGAAAATTAAATAAGGTAATACAAATAGCTAATTTATTAAATACTTACTATTTGCCAGGCAGTGATCTAAGCACTTTAGATGCATTAATTTTCATAACAACTCTATAAGGTGGATACAGTCATTGACCATATTTTATAGTTAATCATGTTAGAGACAGAGAGTGGGTAAGTAACTTGGCCAGGGGGATATAACTATAAAGCAACAGGGCCTGAATTGGAAACCAGAAGCTTGAGTTTAGGACTTATGCTCTCTCTTAGTATGTCACAATGGTTAAATATGTATATATAAAATATATAAAGTGCTTTACATGGTGCTTAGCACATAACAGGAAAATAAAAACTTATAATATTTTTTAGGTCACATTTGAAGTTACAAAAGTAACCTTAAGTTAAAAAACATAAATCCTCTTAGGCCACAGAGCTGGGGTGCCCCTCAGAGCTCCTAAACCTTCACCCACTCTACAGAGAAAAGGAAACACCCATAGGCCAGTGATTTTGCCATAGCTGCTGCTTCTTGCCCTGGGCTGATGCAGATCCTACCAGTAGACAGGGGTGCTCAGCCTCCACCACCTCAACTCAAATATGGCAGATGTAGTGGTTGCTTTCAACCTTCAGTATATCTGACTCTCTCCTTGATTTTCTTACTATTTGGAGCAGTGATTCTCAAATATGAGCCTGCACTGGAGTCACCTGGAAGGCTTTGTAAACAAACACATAGGTAGCTGGGCCCCACAGCCAGAGTTTCTGATTCAGCAGGTCTTGGGAGGGGCTCAAGAATTTGCATTTCTAACGTGTTTCAGGGGACGTGAATGCTGCTAATCTAGGGATCACACCTTGAAAACCACTGGTTCTAGAGGAGGGGTGGGCAAACATTTGCAGTACAGGGCCAAATCGTAAATATTATAGGCTTACAGACCATACAGTCTCTGCCACTTTACCACTGTAGCTTAAAAGCAGCCATAGACAATGCATACATAAATGGACCTGATTCTGTTCCAATGAAATTTTATTCACAAAAAACAGGTGCTAGCCGGTGGAGTGTAATTTGTATCCCTCCTCATCTAAAGTACAAGAGACCCTGTGACCCTACTTCTTGGAATTCAATATGTAATGGGCCAGGTAGAGGAGGCTGAGCCTACAAAGGGAATAAGATACGGCCAGAGATGTAGGAAAAAGAAAACCAGGAGTGTTGTGTTATGGAAGCCAACAAAAAAGGGATTGGGCAACATGCCAAATGTTGCTGAAATCAATAAGCTGAGACTGAAAACTTCTATTAGATGTAGTGATTCAGAATAAGATGTTACCATAACTGTGAGGGGTATTTGAAGGAAGGAATGGAACCAGGGCCCAAACTGGAGGGGATGGGGGAGTTAGTTGGAAGTAAGAAAAAGGAGAGGTGAGAGAAGGCTAACCTGTCTCTGATCTCTGAAATATGAGATATGGTAGATTACACATGGCCAAAATTTATTTGCTACTCTTCCCATTGAGAGGTGGAGTTTAATTTCCCTGCCATTGAATCTGAGTGGACTTTAACGATTTGTTTGGCTAATAGAATATGGCCTAGGTGATGTTCTGGGCTGAGCTGTAAGAAGCCTCCTGGCTTCCACTTGAGTCTCTTGGAAGACACTCTGAGAAAAGCCATCCACTCTGTAACAAAACTGTTTATCCTGAGACACACCCTGCTTGTGAGGAAGACCAAGTGTATTATTAGTCTGCTCTGACACTGCTATAAAGAACTGCCTGCGACTGGATAATTTATAAAGAAAATAGGTTTAATTGACTCACAGTTAAGCATGGCTAGGGAGGCTTCAGGAAACTTACAATCGTGGTGGAAGAGGAAGCAGGCACGTTTTACATGGCAGCAAGTGAGAGAGAGCAAATGAGAGCACAGGAAAAACTATCATTTTACTGGGAGAGGAACACATTAGAACAAGTATGCATATGATGGCCTGGGATGACAAGATGGAGGACTTGGTCAGTTTAACTGATGTCAATAGCCCAATCATAGGTGAAAACATTAGTGTGTGGCCCTGTCAGAGTTATGAATTGGTTGTCAGGAGAAGCCACTGTGGTGCCAAACTTAATTTTTATCAATCTTTGCACTGATGTAGCAAAGAGTCCCATTTGACTCCAGAGGGGTTTGACTCTGAGAGCAATAAGGGAAGCTGGCTGTGCTAAACACCAAGAATTTATTCAGAGTTTACATGAGACACTTTCAGAATCTTAACTCTCAAGGTTGGGATGGGAGATGGTTGGTGGATAATAAAATAAAAAAGGAGAAAACTCAGAGTAATAGAAAACTCTTCTCAAATCCTGCATCTCAAATTTCAAATCTTCCCTCTGTCACTGGCTGAAATATAGTGCTCTCTCCAGAGATGTTTCGTATTTGTGTGAAAGCACAACAGTGTTTTGTTGTTGTTGTTGTTTTGAGTCAGCAAAAGGATCCAGAGACAAGAAGACAGAGGAGTGTGCTGCATTATTAATAGGAAAGGCATTTTCCATTTTATTAGGAGCACCTGCACTTCTAAAGCTCTATTGGATGCTGAGCTTTGCTACATGATACACTGAATGAGCCACTCAACTTTTCATCATTGCCATGGTGTGGATTTCCAGAATGATCTTGCTAAACATGAAATTAACAGGAGCATGGTTTCTGTAACCATTGAAACTTTTGTCCATACTGCACAGATGAAGTCTCTAGATGTTTGTGGTGATGAAGAACATATCTAGTAGCAGGATAGTCCCTGGTTCCATTTAAGGAACAAAAAAATGGGAGCATGCAACCAGAATGTGAAGTCTTTTGCTCTCTGGTTTGTCATGAGAATACAAACTAGAGAACTGGCTGTGTTATTAACCAATTATGCCATTAGAACCACTTTAGAGTTAGGGTAAACAAGACACCTTCTTGGGACCAGAGACTGTAAGCAGGGAGGTAGGTAATAAAACACAGTCCAAATTCCAGGTGGTTTGTTTGCCATGATAGGAAAAATCTATTCAGTAATTATAAGAAATCTTTAAAAAGCCATTAACAATCTCTTGTTCTAACATCTTGCTTTAGAAGCAGGTGACTTTAACAGTTGAATGCTAACAGACTCACCCAAACTAATAGACATATGGGTATTTAATTTCTAGGAACATTGTCTCATTAGAAGATCTCTGCTTGCTGAAATCTTTACCATTTGTCATTATATATTTGACAAAAATTTCATCTTTCTATCTTTTTCTAAATATTACTTTAAGATTATACACTCTAGTTGCATCAGTCAATTTAATAAGCCAAGAGGATTTGGAGAGAACCAAAGAAAAGTCTGGGAACAAGGAACAGGATTCAAATTAGACCTTCCAGGTAGGTCTAAGTCACGTAGTTACAGTGTCACATACAGGCACTGTTTGAGGCCTGGTTTCTAATATGTTTCTAACTGTAAGTTTAATTTTTTAAAAAAGCATTCATAGTCCTAGCTAGAATATGCTGGGTTGCTATAGAAACAGCCCCCCCCAAAACTCATATTTTACTGTTCACAGCTTTCCATGTGAAGCTGCACTGTGTCACTTGTTTGACTGACTGAAGAGGCCATTTCTACAATTTTTTTTCCACCATGCATATTGCCACTTGCAAAGCCTATATAGGTTGATATTTCCTCTTCCTTCTGGGTACAAAGTGTGATAATTCATTGGAGTAATTATAATAAACAATCCACTCCATTCAGGTTTACTGTCTCATCCTTGCTTTCTTTTCCTAGAGCATTAGAAATCCATCACCAGTTTGAGATCTCTTTAAAAATGCATGAAGGGAAGGGAATTGGCAGCACAGTTAAATGAATTTAATTCAGCCAGATTTTGCATTATTAACTCACTTCCGAAGAGCTGAATACAGGGAATGATGGAAGAAGAAAGTGGAACTAAAATTGGACCATTGATCCTGGCAGTCTCTGTGCCAAGCAGACGTGGGAAACAGGCAAGGAAAACTGTAAATGTCTTTTGACACCAGTTAGAAATAGAGCATTCATTTATTTTAATCAATATGAGATATGTATCAGGTGGATTCCTCCCACCCCCTCACTACCCATTGTACCCTGCTCTTGACTTAACTGATGCCAGAGTTGGCAGCCTCACAGTCCAGGATTGTTTAAAGTGGCATGTTATAGCAACAAGACTTCCCTCTCCTCTGTTGTTAAAAAGAAACAGTGAATGCATAAAAACTAGTAGAAGATGACACTCTGCATTCAAGTGATTACACTCATGCTCCAAGGTTTTGCCTTTGGAAGGAAGAGGAAGAAGTCAATATACATAATAATGTATTCAGGCAATGAAAGAAAGTTCTGAAAGCATGTGCTTTACAGTCATCCCATGGATAGAACAGCAGAGACGTTTATGCCCTTCAATCCCAATCTGAACGCCAAATGCTGAAATTAAGACCTTCCAGTATCAAAGGCATAACGCCTACTTTCTTATTTTGTCTTTGCCTTTAGAAATAGATTGCTTTTCTACAAGGATTATTTTCTAGCTTCTAAAGCACTGCTCATCTGATAAGTGACTTAGTCTATGTATTGTAAAAGATTAAGAAGCCAAACGACCGCCATTTTTTAAAAGTTGCTGAAGTGAGACTTTCAGAATGTGAATGTATGCTAATCATTAGGGTTGTCCAAAAATAGTCTGCTCTTGTTCTGGAACATAGTAGGATTATAATTCTCTCCCCATTTTGAAATCAGATAAGGCCATGTGGCTTACTTTGGCCAATGAAAGAGTGCTGAAGTGATATTCCTGTATAGAAGCTGTAAGAGCCAGTATGTGATTTACCGTGTTTCTTCTCCCTGCTGCAGTGATAGTGTAAGCCTGTGATAACATGGAATTTCCATAAGCCTACAATGATCAGATTCCCCCAGACAACCAGACTGGACAAAGAGTAGGAATGAAAAATAAACTTGTCTGGTATAAAGTCCCCGAAATTTGAGGGGTGTTACTGCAGCATTCCTTAGACTATCCTGAATTCACCCATGTTTCCATTAAAATGCTCATAAAAGAGCAAAATAAGATATTGGCCGGGCACAGTGGCTTACGCCTGTAATCCCAGCACTTTGGGAGGCCGAGGCGGGCAGATCACCTAAGGTCAGGAGTTCAAGACCAGCCTGACCAGCATGGAGAAACCCCATCTCTACTAAAAATACAAAAAAAAAAAAAAAAAAAAATTAGCTGGGCACGGTGGCGCATGCCTGTAATCCCAGCTACTTGGGAAGGCTGAGGCAGGAGAATCGCTTGAACCTGGGAGGCGGAGGTTGCGATGAGCTGAGATAGTGCCATTGCACTCCAGCCTGGGCAACAAGAGTGAAACTTTGTCTCAAAAAAAAAAAAAAAAAAAAAAGATACAAAACCATAATCACAATGACAATAGGAGTAATACCTAACCATTTGCTGAATCCTGCAAGGAATTTTCACAAAATACGGTTTGAGTGGGACTAAATTTATAAAAAATGTTGAGAATCTCTCCTCTGAAATAACAGTAGGGTTTGAAGGATAGAATGTTAGTTGGGCCTTTGACCCACCCATACTGTCTTCCCCCAGAAATTGTAGGGTCTGTGGAAAAAAATACACCTGGAGAGCCACCGCAGTCTTGCACTGAAACTTCCTCCTAAAGCAGGTAGAAGAAAGTCTTCTGACTTTCAGTCTCCTTGACACCCTTCTTTCCACATTCAGTCAGGTAAGCTGGGCCACACTGTATAATGCTCAAATGACTGCTAGAAGACAAGAATAACTTTAATCAAGACAATGTGAGTGATACATTTGAAAAGAATGACAACTTCATCAAGAGATTTTAAAAATAACTCAAGCATGATGAAGGAATGCATTATTTTGGATATAATTTCTAAATGCTTTGAAGATTCTGATAATCACTAGATGATTATGTTGTTCAGATGTAATTGCCAATAAAATCCAAACGGAGTTTGTTTTGAAACTTAAAATAATTCTAGGGTTCATTTGCACAGAAGAATATTATTTTTGAAAAAGAGTATTGCAGGAATTACTGTGACTGTGTTCAGTTATTAAAATATATTATAAACCAATAATAACTAAAATATTATATTTCTGGTGCAAAGAGAGACAAATTAATTAATATCAGTAGAGGCAGAAACAAATGTAAGTGTATGTGTGAATTAATTCACCATAAGGGAAATATTGAGAATTAATAGAAAAATAAAGGACTATGTAATGGCAGGGACTGAGAAGATCAACTTAGACATCTCCTTAATACAGTATAATAAAATAAGTTCCTGGTTTGATCAAAGAATAAGATCTATAAAAACATAAATAAACACACACAGATACACAGACAAGAGAGAAGAAATTATAGGTGAGTAAAGACATTTTAACATTTAAAATGATGTAGAAAAACATAGAAAAGGATAAATGATAGGTTTGACTACCTATGAAAGAAAATCTGTAATACTTTTTGCATAAATTAAATTAAATGACAACAAGAAGCATAGCAAAGGTTTAATGATATTCACGTATAGGAAAAATATAAGATTGATTTTTAACAAGAGTGCTATAGAATAATGAACACAGTTTTTGAGAAGATCATTCACAAAAATGAAAATAGAAATAGCTAAAAAACATAAGAAATACAACTTCACTGGTAATCAAATAAACACAAACTGAAATGAGATTATTATTAACATCTGTAAACAAAGCAAATATTTTTAAAGACATGCTACCTAATTCTGACAACAGTGAAATTTACTTATAGTACCATTGAAGATATAATATACATATATCAATATGCATATTTAATATTAATACTCACATATACATACTTTTTAAAAAGCTGAAAATGAATATATTCAAATATTAACTGTAATTATTTCTGAGTGGTGAGATTATAGTAAAGATAATTTTCCTCTTGATTTTTTTAAAATTATTTTTTCTTGGCCTTTTTCTTGTGTTTTCTAAATGTTCCACAATGAATATGGATTATTTTAATAATCAAAGAAAAAACTTTAAGTCACTTGAATCAAGGTACAGAATCAGAAATTGCCAAATGAGCTCTAATGAAATTTCCTGATAAAAATATATAGCACATGAGTAACCCACACCTGGTAGTCTGACTTATTGTGTATGTTCATAGAGAAATGTAGAGAGGACAAAAGAACCAGATTCCAGCAAGTATTTAAAACAATTCAGAATAGTCAGAGACTCCAGAGGCTTTTATCTGAGTTTATTGGCTTGTATTTATGATATTTGGGACATTCATCATACCTTTCAGTTCAGGACACATCATCATTATTGGTTTGAGTATGGCTCCTCTTTTATTTTCTTTACTTATTTATTCTTTATTCATTTCTTACTCACCCCCATTACCTACCCATCAGCAACTATTTTCTTAATTGCTCTTGAATGCTCTTGTAAAATGGGTATTATTTTGTATTGATGACATTTTGATTTCTGAAACCGATACTCTGTTATATGTCTCATTCTTTTTTTACTTTTTATTTTCACTTTACGCTATGTTTTTAGGATCCATATATGTTCTAAGTTCTTGTTTCTACTTGTCCCATAATATTCCACAATGAGTATCCGCCACAGTCTTTTCCTCCAGTCTCCCAGTGATTGACACCCAGGTAGTCGGCAACTCATTACGACTGCGATACTGTTATGAACAGCCTCACATATTTTCCCTTATGGAGTTGCGTGAGAATGTTTTCAGATTAATTGCAGGTAAAAAATGTTGCCAGGCCACAGTGTACTTAAACTAAGGTACTTATCCTAAGTAGTACCAAATTGCTCTCCAACATAGTGGCTGCTCTGGTGCTCACTCCCACCAGCAATAGTATAGTATCACATCTCCAACAACACTTAACATTACCACGTTTCCTAATTTTTGTCAGCCAGGTACAAAGTGGATTCTCATAATTGTTTTCATATTCGTTTCTCTGATTACTCTTCATTTTTATCACACATATGCTTCTTGGCTTTTAGAATACTTTATTCTGTAAATTTTTATGCATATTTTTGCCCAATTTTCTATGAGAATTATCCTTTTTATTTGCTGGAATTGCTTATATGTTCTAGATATTAATTTTATGTTAGTTTTAGACAAATACGTTTTATTTTTTAACCTACAGTAACTTTGTCCATAATGTTCCTGATTTTGATGTTCTTGCTATGTGATTTGTGTTTTTTAAAGAAATCAATCCCTGTTCCTAAGTCACAAAGATATTTGCAGCCAATTTTTTAATCACCCTTGTCTAGCCCATGTACTTCAAAGAAATAGCAAAACTCCAAACTCCAGTAAAGTGAGTGAGGCTCACTTAAAATATGGTACAAGAGCCCATGGATCACATTTTCTGCCTGGTGTCCCAATCCCTGAACTAGATACAGTCCCATTTTTTCCAAGTATCCACTGCTGTGGAACACATTACTGCAAACTCAGTGATTTAAAACAACCACTGATTCCGTGGATCAGGGATTTGAAGACGGCACAGTGAAGATGGCTTATATCTGCTTTATGATATCTTTGGCCTCAGCTGAGAAGACTTGAAGGCTGGGTGTGACTTAACAGCTGGGGGTTGGTATCATCTGAAGGCTTGTTTACTCACAAGCCTGGCACCTGGGCTGGAATGATTCAAATCCCGGGTTAAGTTAGGACTGTTGGCCAGAAAGCCCCCAAGCAGCCTCTTCATGTGGCTTGAGTTTCTTCGGGGCATGGTAACCTCAGAGTAGTTGGGTTTCTTATGTGATATTCTTTTTTTTTTTTTTTTTTTTTTGAGATGGAGTCTCCCTGTGTCGCCCAGGCTGGAGTGCAGTGGCGCGATCTGGGCTCACTGCAAGCTCTGCCTCCCGGGTTCACGCCATTCCCCTGCCTCAGCCTCCCGAGAAGCTGGGACTACAGGCGCCCGCCACCACGCCTGGCTAATTTTTTTTTTGTATTTTTAGTAGAGATGGGGTTTCACCGTGTTTGCCAAGATGGTCTCGATCTCCTGACCTCGTGATCCGCCTGCCTTGGCCTCCCAAAGTGCTGGGATTACAGGCGTGAGCCACCGCGCCCGGCCTCTTATATGATATTCTTACATAATAACTTAAAGATCCAAGAGCAAACATGGAGGAAACTACGTGACCTTTTATGACCTTGTCAATTTTGCTGTATTTTGTCACATAATTCAACGGAAAGAGACAGAAACTTCACCTCTTGATACAAGGAATGTTAAAGATTTTGTGACCATGTTTTAAAACCATGAAATCATTCATTTTACACCTAGTCTTGAAGTAACTTAACAAAGCTTAGTTCAGATGATATTATCTTTCTCAACAAAATTTTCCGTGGCTTATTCCTTGATTGACTTATTGATAACAACTGAGGGGGGTTATGTCTGAACTCCTCAAAGAAAAGTCCTTTACCATTGGACCTCAATTGGCCTTTCAGTCATTCTTTCTCAGTACATTCCATACGCATCCCTTAAAAAAACAACAAAGCTAGACTTCTAGATGCTGGATTCTTTATTCAATTCGTATTTTCCAGCCTCCTTACGTATTTATTGCTGTGTTTCCTCTGACTGGAATATTCTCCCTAACTCTCAAAATCATCTCTTCTTTCATGCCTATTTCAAAATTCAGACTTCATGAAGATTTTCTTGGTTCACCATCCACCTACCACTTCCCTATCCTCTATGTACTCCCATGCATGACACATTGTATTTCTCCAATATTGTCCCTCATATCAGGCCTCAACTTTGTGTCCTGATTTTATTCCTTCACATTACTTTTTTGGATTCTCAATGACAGTAGCTGCACCTTATTCAGCTTGCATTGCTTCAAGTGGTGCTTTCCAGACCTGCATGTCTTAAAGAGTAAAATTAACAAAAGGTGATGCATGGGGCCAAAAAAGAGCCATCAACTTTTTATTTTGCCAATTAAGTGTATTTTAAAAGAATTGCACCTACTATCATTATTATTACATTTAGTGGGGACATTTTAACATCACACAGACACACACACACACGCACACACTTCTCTGATCTCATTTCCTTCCACTCTCCCCCTCATTCACTTTTCTTCAGCCTCTCTGACCTCTTTATTATTTGCAGTCATGTGAAGAACACTCCCATCTGGAAGACTGTTCTGGGAGCACCCTTTTCCCTCCTCATAGGTGAGGCATTTCCCCACCACTGTAAATAAAACAGCAACTCTATTCCCATTCTCCCTTTTTGCCTGTCCCTCCCACCCTGCATGATTTTTCTCCTTTGCACATCACACCGTGTGACACACTACAAATTTACTTACTTTTTTGTTTATTTTTTACCTCCTTCCACTAGTGTAAGCTTCTTAGGATTAGGGATTTCTTTTTTACCCACCACTGTACATTCTGTACCTAAAACATTGCTTGACACATGGTAGGCATTTAATAAATATTTGTCAAATGAATTAATAAATGAATAAGATATTATATGTGTGTGTGTGTGTGTGTGTGTGTGTGTGTATTTATGTATCTATGTATTTAGGAATCAGAATATAGACTTTGTCCCAACTCTTCTTCTCAGGCTAGGAATCTCTTTGGCCCATAAAGGAACGATAACAAATGAAAACTAAATTCTATGGTATTTCTTCTAGAAGCATGATTCACGGTTAACTGTCATCATGGATTTTTTCTTTTCTTTTTTTTTGGCTCTGTTGTCCAGGCTGTAGTATAGTGGTGTGGCCATTGCTGCAGCTTTGACCTCCTGGGATCAAGTGATCCTCCCACCTCAGCCTCCCAAGTAGCTGGGACTACTGGTGTGCGCCGCTATGCCTGGCTAATTTTTTAATTATTTCTAGAGATGGAGTTCTTCCTGTGTTGCCCAGGCTGGTCTCGAACTCCTGGGCTCAAGCAATCCTCTCACCTTGGCCTTATCATGGATTTCTTTACATTTTGGTTCCCCACACCAGAGGCTGCTTTACACTACACTTCAGTCCCCAAGGGGAGAAAACAAGAAGGAGCAACGAAGTACCTGAAAATCCTCTAGCTTTCTGAACAAGATCTATGCAGAAAGTGTCAATTCTCATTTACTCTTAGCTTTTCTTCCTACATTTTGGGAGCTCTGTGGCACGGGGAATGCTCAAAACAGCTTTAGTCAAAGTATGCTCTCAAAAATTACTGCCTTTGCTCAAACACTTCAGGGTTTAATAAATCTTGCTCTGGCTTTGAAGATAATAATTTTAGGTACATTTGATGAAATCTTTAAATATGCTCCAAATAGGCATGGGGAGTGGGGCAGACATAATGTCTTTATTTACACATACAACAAGAAAAGGGATCTCCACTCCCTTGGCTTTAAATAAATAAGTCAGCAGGGCTGGTCCCCTTTCTGCATTTAATTGGGTTTTAATGTTTTATGTAGCTTACATCAAGGAATATTAATGCCATATGCAGAACAAGTCACTTGAGCCTTTCATACACAGGGAAAACTTTTCATCTGATCTGAGAGATGATTTTTCTAAACAATATCGACATAGTCAATAGAAGTTATAATTAATTCATACATTGAGAATGTAATTAGCATTCAAATGAAAGAAATGATTGTTGTACCAAAAGAACCCCACCACTCCATTATTACATTTGGTACAAATAAAAAAATGCTGAAAATGTTTCCTTATTAGCTGTTGGTATGATGTAATCACTCCTTCTTCGAGCCTCCCTTTAGCTTAAAACCAATAGATCAAATGAAGCTGGTGGTCTGGCTTTGACAGCAAGCTTGTCCTTTAATATTCGGTGTTGAAGTCCAACTCATCCTCTCTGCCTTTGTGTCTTTCTAAGCAATCAAATTCAAATTGCATCTTTCACTGATTTGTAGGTAGGAAACCTGAATAGCTGAAGGGGCTAGCCTAATAGGAACACCTTTACATATATCAACTAATATGTCATCAACTAAAGCAGGATTGTCCCCTAGTGATAAAAATGTTTGTTTAGGAAAAAGAAACAATATTTTGAGGTTTAGTGTCACCCCATTTCCTGTGAAATATTTCTACAATAAGCATTAGGAAAAAAAGAGAGGGATACCCAGCGACCATGGGTGGAAAAAAGCAGAGCTAGAGACTCAAGACCAAACGGTTTATTGATTCACCAACCACTTACCTGCTGCTTGTCAGTAACCAGAAGGCAAGCACTACTGTGTAAAGAGAGGGAAAAATATGAAGGAAATTAAAATTGCAAATATCGTGTGTGAGCTATGGTATTCCTGAGTGAATATTTCTTACACCATCATTACATCTCTGAAAACATTTAACAATTTCACATAAGTGTTTCTTTTAATTTTCAAAAGCACTTTCTTATACATTATTCCACTGTCTCCTCCCAAGAACTCAACAAAGTAGGTTGAACTGGTATTATTGATCTTAATTACCAGATGAAGAAACTGAAGAATAGAATATTCACAACTTGCTTAAACTCAGGCAAATAATTTGTGCTCCAGGATGAAAACCCATTTTCCCACCCTCCTAGAATGGTAGTTCAGTAGTTCTCAAAGTATAGTCCCCGGAGAAGCAGCCTCAGCGTCACTTGGAACTCGTTAGAAAGGCAAATTTTCAGCCCCACTCCAGACCTATAGAGTCAAAACACTGGAGATGGGGCCCAGTGTTTTGTTTGTTAATAAGTCTGTCAGGTGATTCTAACACACGCTCATTTGATAACCACAGGTCTAGAGATACGCTGTCTATTTACACTAGAAAGACAAAACATTCATATGTTGTAAATTTCGGGTGAATTATAAGACACAAAACTATTATGGCATTGCTTTCTATGCCCTATTTTGTGAACATAGGTTATTTATCACCCTAACCTGCAAAGTAGAAACTCATTCAACCTAAAAAAAGAGAAGGAAAATAAAAGGACACGGAAGAAAAAAAAAAAAAGTCAAAACTCAGTTCTAACATTGTATTGATAGAACTAGTTCTAGCCTGGATATTGAAAAGAAAAATGTGGTTGCATTACAGACTGCAGGGCAAGTAGTAACCATTTCCAGTGGGTAACATAATATACCATAAGAGTAGGCAGAATCTTGATAAAAAGGCAGTGAGAATAAGAACTACTCCTTAGTGTCTCTCATTTGGTTCTTGTGGGTCCTAGTAATGATGTCTCTATAAGTCACAGATTTTTCTGGAGTGGTTTCATTTCAAATATTCTATTTTGGCAAATCCATAACCCATTTCAATGTTCAAAATTTTGATCTCCAAATTATATATCTATGATGGGTTTTTACATTCCGAAGCAATCCAAAATCCTTTTGTAAGTCATGTTCTAGAAAATTCTACATGTTCTAGAAAATTCCAGAAAATGTAGTCAGTAATAATGAATAAGTATAGCTGGATTTATATAGTAGATGTGCTGCCAAAAAGGATAAAATAAAAACGTTAAATTTTAAATGCCCTAGAAGACGTTTTTACTAAAGAATTCAATTGTTTGGTCAAACAAATTATTTTCTCCAATTTATCTTCACCAAATTTGGATGTTCATGTACCACTGTGTTTTAAAATGGGTAGAAAAATCACATGATCATATCAATCAAGGCAAAAAGGATGTGACAATATTTAGCAGCCACTCATGATGAAAACTGAGCAAACTAGAAATAAAGGAGAACTTCTTCAACTTTATAGAGTTCATCTAGAAAAACCCTCCAGCTAACACAATACCTAATAATCAAAGATTGAATTCTTTTGCCCTAAGATCAGGAACTAAACAAGGATACCTGGTAACACCACTCTTACTTAACATAGTACTGAAAGTTCTAGCCAGTGGAATAAAGCAAGAAAATAAAATAAAAGGCATATACATTAAAAAAAATAAAAAAGAAAAGAAAACCATCTCTATTTGCAGATGACATGATGATCTATATTGAAAATCCCAAAGAACATAACAAAAAAAAATGCTCCCCCAAATAACTTCTACAAATAACTAAGGTCAGCAGGTTCACGAGGTACAAATAAACAAATAAAAATTCATTGTATTTTTATATACTAGCAATTAACACATGGAAACCAAAAGATAAAACATGACATTATTTATAATCACTGAAAAACTGAAATACTCAGGTATAAATCTAGCAAAAAATGTGCAGAACTTATACAATGGCAAGTATAAAATTCTGTTGAAACAAATCAAAGATGATCTAAATAAATGATGAGACATACCGTGTTCACTAAACACTGAACATAGTAAAAATGCCAGTTTTCCCAAATGATCTATAGATTAATGCAATTTCTATCAAAATCCCAGCACAATATTTTGCAGATATATAAAACATTATTCTAAAATGCAAAAATTTGATGTAAAGCATTTGAACTAGAACCTGGTAGATAGTAAAAGATATACAAATGTTAGCTAATATTACTATTGGTAACAGTAATAGAAGTATTACACTTATGTGAATGTTGATTGAATAGTTCATGGACTTTAAGTTATAGATTCCATCAATCAAATGAGAGAGAGAAAAAGATAGATAATTAAAACTACTCTCTCATAATGAGTTTACAAAACAAAATTTAAAAAAACAGAGGAAAACTTTTAGCAATAAAGAGAACCAACACAATCGATAATTAGCAAATATCATATTATGGGACAGTTTGACAAATACTTTAACATGATTATGATTTTAAAAAAAGACAAATGAGGTTCCATTTTTGTCTTGCTATGTCAAAATCCTGCTGATTACAACTAAAAACTGGACAAAACACAGAGAAAACCAACTACCTGAGGCCTTCAAAGAATAAATAATGGCAGGCAGATTGTGGAGGGGAGTAAATTTAGAGAAATAACCCACAAGGGTTTCAATTTCTGAGTTTTAAAAATATCTTTTATCTTATGGAATTGCCCTGAGAGTAGGCTGCTTTTAAAACTGTAAAATAGTGTAGACTATTCCCATAGAAAGCTCATCTTACTGGCTAGAGAAATCAGGAAAGAGAACATGGGGTTATAGAGTGTAAGGAGAACCCTGGAGAGAAGAGAAGCAAAGAAAGGGATCCCCTAATTCTGTATATAAACCCACACAATTTTAGACTCATTCTTAGGCTGTATTTGTGTGCATCCGACCAAAACCAGCACAGCAAAGGCCTAGTTAGAAGACTGAACCTGAGATTGAACCATGTAGCAGGTAAGACAGAAACTGCAATTTGAACCTAACTGGGTTAATATACAAAACAAACAAAAATAAAATAAACCTTCAGAACATTATAATAGGGCTCAGAGTCTGTATACCAGAACACATGTACATAATACAATTTAAAATTACCCAACATAGAAAGAACCAGAGGAAGTGTGATCGATTCTTAAGAAAAATGATGATCATCAGATGCCAATCACCAGATGACCTAAATATTGTGGAAAAATTAATTTTAAACCAGATATTTTAACTGTGTTCCATGAGGGAAAGGTAAATACATTTGAAGTATATAGAAAGAAAAAGTTCTCAACAGAAATATAAGCTATAAAATATAACTACATAGACCTTCTAGAATTGAAAACTATAATACCTGAAATTTTAAAATCACTGGATGGGGATTCAGTAGCACAATGGATATGACAGGGAAGAGTCAATGAACTTAAAGATAGAGCAATAGAAAATATATAATCTGAGGAACAAGAAAAAAATGATGAATATTGAACAGAGCTTCCGGGATTTGTAGAATAATACCAAATGCACGACATGTATGTCATTGGGAGTTCCAGAATAAAAACAAAAAACAGTTGACATACAACATCTATATGAAGAAATAATGAGAGGAATTTCCCCAAATTTAGTAAAATACATACATTTATAGATTTAAGAAGCTCATCAGACCCCAAATAAAACAAATTCAAATAGGAATATGCCTAGATACACCATAATCAAACTTTTGAAAATGAAAGTAAAGAAAAATTCTCGAAAGTAGCTAGAGAAAAATAACATATAGGAGAACAAAGATTTAAATGATTTATTCAGGGGAAAATGGCAGACAGGAGGCAGGACTAAATTGCAGCTCCCACGCGAATGAACAGAGCAGGGTGTGGAAATTCACATTGTGAACTTTTGCTCCAAAACTGCACATACCAGGAAAGCCAAGAGAATCCACAGACCCTTTGAAGGAAGTGGATTGCCCCTGCAGGATCTGGGAGACAGCCCAAATACTGTGAGTGCTCAAATCTGAAAGTGGGAAAAGGGGATTGTCTGCCTCCAAACACACACCCTCACTGGGGAACCTGAAGGTCCAGATCACAAAAGAAAAATTTGACCTTACCTGGAGCTGAGATAATTTAAAGAGCCAAGCAAAATACAGCAGTAGAGGAAGCAGTGGGAAGATTCCTGTGGGCTCTCTTGGTCCCCAGGGAAGCCATTTTTGATTTTGTATCACAGCGGTCCTTGGGAAGGGCTGCCAGAGGAACTGGGAAAAGACCATAGGGTGAAGGAAACCTCCAACTGAACTTTGTTAAGAATTCCAACCAAATGCAGAGTTTCCTAGACAGAACTCGAGGAAGGGGGTAAATCTGGAGTGCAAACATGGGCAGGTGGGGAGGCGTGAAATCTGAAGCCCTGCCTGCTTTCTTAGCCAGGAGCTTGGTAGCCTGGGGCAAGTGCTAAGCCCTGCTCACCCACTGCCTGCAAACAAACTTTGTGCTGTTGGTGGCGGGGGCACGGTGGGAATGAGACCAGCCTTTTGTATTGCAAGGGAGTTAGGTAAGACCTGTACTGCTGGCTTTTCCCACTTCCCCGGCAACTGGCATGACACAGCAGAGGAAGCCATAATCCTCCAGGGAACACAACTTCATTGACTTGGGAACCACACCCCTATCCCCCCCAGCAGCTGGAAGAAGCCCCACCCAAGAAGAATCTGAGCTCAGACACACCTAACCCTGCCCCCACCTGACTGTTTCTCTACCCACCCTGGTAGCTAAAGACAGAGGTCATACATATTCTCTTGGGAGTTCTAGGGCCCCACCCACCAGCTGATCCTCCCTATACTATCACAGCTGACGCTTTCTTGAAAGTGCCACCTCCTGGCAGGATGTCGACCAGCACAAAATTAGTGCAATAAACAACAATGATACAACTAAAGACCCTCACAAAGTCTATTTTACTCCCCTGCCACCTCCACCAGGCCAGGTGCTGCTATCCAGAGCTGAGAGACCTGAAGATGATTCACATCACAGGACTCTGTGCAGACACACCTGTCTGTGCAGATGCCTACCAATCTGGAACCTGGTAGTCCCGCTAGGTGGCTAGATTCAGAAGAGAAAAAATAACTACTACAGTTCAGCTTGCAGGAAGCCACATCCCTAGGAAAAAGGAAGGAGTACTACATCAAGGGAGCACCCCATGGGACAAAATAATCTGAACAGCAGCCTTGAGCCCCAGGTCTTCCCTCTGACATAGCCTACACAAATGAGATGGAACCAGAAAAACAATTCTGGTAATATGACAAATCTAGTTCCTTTAGTACCCTCAAAAAATAACAGTAGCTCTCCAGCAATAAACCCAAATGAAAAAGAAATCCCTGTTTTTACAGAAAAAGAATTCAGAAGGTTGATTATTATTAAGATAATCAAGGAGGCACCAGAGAAAGGTGAGGTCTGATTTAATGAAATACAAAAAAAAAAAAAGATACAAGATATGAGGGGTGAAATCTTCAGTGAAATAGATAGCATAAATGAAAAACAATCACAACTTCTGGAAATCAAGGACACACTTGCAGAAATGGAAAATGCACTGGAAAGCCTCAGCAATAGAATCGAACAAGAAGGAAAAAACCTTACAGCTCGAAGACAAGGTTTTTGAAATAACCCAATCCAACAAAGACAAAGAAAAAAGAATTTTAAAAAATGAACAAAGGCTCCAAGAAGTTTGCGAATATGTTAAATGACCAAATCTATGAATAATTGACATTCCTGAGGAAGAAGAGAAATCTAAAAGTTTGGAAAACATATTTTAGGGAATAATTGAGGAAAACTTCCCCAGCCTTCCTAGAGATATAGACATCCAAATTCAAGACGCTCAAAGAGCACCTGGGAAATTCATCACAAAAAGATCATTGCCAAGGCACGTAGTCATCAGGTTATCTAAAGTTAAGACAAAGGAAGGACTACTAAGGCCTGTGAGGCAAAAGCACCAGGTAACCTATAAAGAAAAACTTAACAGATTAACAGTGGATTTCTCAGCAGAAACCCTACAAGTTAAAAGGGATTGTGGTCCTATCTCCAGCCTCCTTAAAAAAAGAAAAAACTATTATCATCCAATAATTTTGTATCCAGAAAAACTAAGCTTCATAAATGAAGGAAAAATAGTATTTTTCAGACAAACAAATGCTGAAAGAAAACACCACTACCAAGCCAGCACTACAAGGACTGCTAAAAGGAGCTGTAAATCTTGAAACAAATCCTCAAAATATATCAAAACTGAACCCCCTTAAAGCATGAATCTCACAGGACCTATAAAACAACAACACAGTAAATTTAAAAAACAAAACAAAACAAAACAAAAAAACCCACCAAGGTATTCAGGCAACAAATAGCATGATGAATAGAATAGTACCTCACATCTCAATACCAACATTGAATGTAAATGGCTTAAATGCTCCACTTAAAAGATACAGAATGACAGAATGGATAAGAATTCACCAATCAAGTTTCCACTGTCTTTACGAGACTCACCTAACACAAAAGGACTTACATAAACCTAAGGTAAAGAGGTGGAAAAAGACATTACATGCAAATAGACACCAAAAGTGAGCAAGAGTAGCTGTTGGTATATCGAACAAAACAAGCTTTAAAGCAACAGCAGTTTAAAAAGACAAAGCGGGGCATTATATATAAAGGCTTCATCCAACAGGAAAGTATCATAATCCTAAATATATATGCACCTAACACTGGAGCTCCCAAATTTACAAAACAATTACTACTAGACATAAGAAATGAGATAGATAGCAGCACAATAACAGTAGGGGACTTCAATGCTCTATCGACAGCACTAGACAGGCCATCAAGACAGAAAGTCAACAAAGAAACAATGGATTTAAACTACGCCCTAGAACAAATGGACTTAACAAACATATTTATGGAACATTCTACCCAACATCTGCAGAATATACATTCTATTCATCAGCACATAGAATATTCCTCAAGATAGTCTATATGACAGGCCACAAAACGAGTCTCAATAAATTTAAGAAAATTAAAGTTATATCAAGTATTCTCTCTGATCACAGTGGAATAAAATTGGAAATCAACTCCAAAAGGAACCTTCAAAACCATGCAAATAATGGAAATTAAATAATCTCTTCCTGAATGATCATTGGGTCAACAATGAAACCAAGATGGAAATTTAAAAATTCTTTGAACGGAACAATAATAGTAACACAACTTATCAAAACTTCTGGGATACAGCAAAGGCGGTGCTAAGAGGAAAGTTCATGGCCTTAAATGCTTACATCAAAAAGTCTGAAAGAGCACAAATAGACAATCTAAGGTCACACCTCAAGGAAACAGAGAAACAAGAACAAATCAAACCCAAACTGAGCAGAAGAAAAGAAATAACCAAGATCAGAGCAGAACTAAATGAGATTGAAACAAAAAAATATAAAAGATAAATGAAACACAAAGCTGGTTCTTTGAAAAGATAAATAAAATGGATAGACCATTAGTGAGATTAACCAAGAAAAGAAGAGAGAAAATCCAAATAAGCTCAATTAGAAATGAAATGGGATATATTACAACCGACACCACAGAAATACAAAAGATCATTCAAGGCTGCTATGAACATCTTTACACACATAAACTAAAAAACCTAGAGGAAATGAATAAGGTCCTGGAAAGATAAAACCCTCCTAGCTTAAACCAGGAAGAATTAGAAACCCTGAACAGACCAATAACAAGCAGCAAGATTGAAATGGTAATAAAAAATTGCCACCAAACAAAAGTCTAGGACCACACAATTCGCACCTGAATTCTATTAGACATTCCGAGAAGAATTGATACCAATCCTACTGACATGATTCCACAATATGGAGAAAGAGGTAATCCACCCTAAATTATTCCATGAATCCAGCATCACCCTAATGCCCAAACCAGGAAAGGACATAACAAAAACAGAAAACTACAGACCAATATCCCTGATGAATATAAACACATAAGTCCTTAACAAAATACCACCAACTGTATACATACACACACACACACACACACACACACACACCCCATGGAATACTATTCAGCCATAAAAAGAAACAAAATAATGGCATTAGCAGCAACTTGGATGAAATTGGAGACCATTATTCTAAGCGAAGTAACTCAGGAATGGAAAACCAAACACCATTATGTTCTCACTCATAAATGAGAGCTAAGATATGAGGACACAAAGGCATAAGAATGATACAATGGACTTTGGGGACTTGGCGAAAAGTGTGGGAGCGGGGTGAGGGATAAAATACTACAAATTGGGTATAGTGTACACTGTTTGGGTGATGGGTGCACCAAAATCTCATAAATCACCACTAATTCCCCAAAAACCTATGGAAATAAAAAAACAAAATAAATGAAAACAACAAAAAAGACTTATTCGGGTTTTTTTGTTTTGTTTTGCTTGTCTGTTTGTTTTTTTTTACCAAAAACCATGGAGGCCAGAAGACAGTAGAATAATGGCTTTAACACCCTGAGAGAAAAGAACCTGTTTCTATGAATTGTTAGCATATAGTCCTCATTTTTCTATTGTGTTTTTGTTCATATTTATTCACAGAATCTTTTTGTCTATTCTTCTTCTTTTTTTTTTTTTTTCTTGAGACAGAGTCTCGCTCTGTCGCCCAGGCTGGAGTGCAGTGGCGCGATCTCGGCTCACTGCAAGCTCCGCCTCCCGGGTTCACGCCATTCTCCTACTCTCCCGAGTAGCTGGGACTACAGGCACCCCCCACCACTCCCGGCTAATTTTTTTGTATTTTTAGTAGAGACGGGGTTTCACCGTGTTAGCCAGGATGGTCTCGATCTCCTGACCTTGTGATCCACCCGTCTCGGCCTCCCAAAGTGCTAGGATTACAAGCGTGAGCCACCGCGCCCGGCCTGGGTCTATTCTTAATACTAACGCTTTGTCTTTTATATCTGTAGCAAGTATTTTCACCCAGGCTCTATGTTGTATTTAAACTTCGTTAATGGTTTATTTTCTTGTACAGAAAGTTTTAATTTTGATATACTCTATTATATCAAACTTTCCTTTTCCAGCTTGTGGTTTTTGTATGTTATGAAGACGATTTTCTCAACTTCAAGGTAATAAAATCATTTGACCAAGAAGTAAGATTTTGCTGGATTTTCATCTGTTTTCCTTTTTAGGAGTCCTCAAATTCTGACCCAGATTCTCTTTAGGAAGGCAGGGCCTGATAACTGAAAATTACGAAAGGCTTCATCTAGCAAATACTCACGCATGAGCACAAATAATACCTGGGATATCTGAATTAGACCAGTGGGTTGCATCTCTCTGGTTGTGATATTGTATTATAGTTTTGTAACATGTTATTAGGGGAGGAGGCACACAGGATCTTTCTGTATTCTATCTTATGACTGCATACAAACCTACAACTAACTAAAAAAGTTTCTTAAAAGTTTAGAATATCCTCTTTTAAACCTTTAAGAGAGGATATTCTAAACTACTGTTTGGAAGACAATCCCCGAAGATTAGTTACAAAAATATCTTCGCAATGACAATATCTCTGAAATAATCATATAGCCTTTAAAGGGCATTACTTAGAAGAGGAAATCTCTGATATATTAAAATGAATTCCTGACCTGAATTTTTTTCAAGAAACTTCTTTCTTTCCTTCCCTAGCCAACTCCACAGATTTCTAACATTTTAAAAATATTGGACATTTTGCCAAGCTCTTCACATTTAATCTTATTCATACCTGACAGAAACTTCTAAGAAAGGTATTACTTTATTCCCTATTTGAAGAAACTAAGTCTCAGAGAGGTTAAATAAGTAACTTTAGGCACACGCAACTAGTCAGAAAGGAGATTTGCTTCCTCGTTCTGTCTTGGTTACATCTCTATTGGTCATCTTGCTTTCCATTTCCAAGGTGAAAACAATTGTCCTGTTTCATTTCCTCGCTTATAAAAGCTTATTCTTATTTTTCCCCAGGGCTATACCAGAGGGAAGTTATAAGGTAAATACTTTTTTACTTATCAATGCTATACGTAGCTCCAAAAGCAATTATGAGAGATGCAATTTTCAAATTAAATAAGTAGGAAGGCTGAAAGTTTCCTGAACACGATGAAGAGAAGAATAAAATTGATTACTCATTTAAACAACCCCTCTGGAGACACTACAATTGATGGGTTTCTATCTCTAATACTTTCTTTCTTCTTGGCACACAGCTTTCATCACTTCAAAGGATGCTTTGGGCATTAAAAAGAGCTGAAGGAGTGTGTTGTGTGTAATGGAGATGAATTGAACATAACATACTTAGGTTACAAGATAATTCCCCAAGGTCATGAGGTCTTCGAACTTTTATGTTAGTATACCTACAAAAAGTTGCATTAAACTAAATATCCCTTTATATATTTTTAAGTTGACCTTTAAATTGTTTCATTATAATGTTAAACAAGTATGAAGAATATCTTTTACATTTGGACATTTTTAAACAAACTGTTACATCATTCTTAAAGGTATCCAATAATTCTGTTACTGTAGTGTTACTCATCATTTATTTGAAAAATCATCATGTGAACAAGCTCTTTTTTAACTGTCAGAAATTTTATACTATTTCCATATTTTACCTTTCAAAATCTCTTAATAATCTATTTTTCTATGTAATAAATATACATATTTTAAATTAAAATCTATTTTTTAAAAACTTCCTTTGATCAAACAACATAACATATTAAAATTTTCTTCAGGGTTGAATTGTCATTACAATTATTATTAGAAATAATGATCAGAAACAACAAATACATTACAGATTTTGATAAACAAGTATTAAACAAAATTTAAGCCCAGTATGCATTAGCTATTTATTCTGATGCTCTCCCATCGCCCATCCCCTGACAGGCCCCAGTGTGTTTTGTTCTCCTCCCTGTACCCATGTGTTCATATTGTTCAGCTCCCACTTATAAGTTAGAATATGCAATGTTTGGTTTTCTGTTCCTGCATTAGTTTGCTGAGGATAATGGTTTCCAGCCTCATCCATGTCCCTATAAAGGACATGATTGGCTGGGTGCGGTGGCTGATGCTTGTAATCCCAGCACTTACGGAGGCTGAGGTGGGCGGATCACGAGGTCAGGAGATCGAGACCATCCTGGCTAACATGGTGAAATCCCGTATCTACTAAAAATACAAAAAATTATCCGGACATGGTGCAGGCGCCTGTAGTCCCAGCTACTCGGGAGGCTGAGGCAGGAGAATGGCGTGAACCCGGGAGGCAGAGCTTGCAGTGAGCTGAGATCACGCCACTGCACTCCAGCCTGGGCAATAGAGCAAGACTCTGTCTCAAAAAATAATAATAATACTAATAAAAATAAAACATTAAAAAAACAAAGGACATGATCTCATTCCTTTTTATGGCTGCATAGTATTCCATGGTGTATATGTACCATATTTTCTTTATCCAATCTATCACTGATGGGCATTCAGGTTGATTCCATGTCTTTGCTATTGTAAATAGTGCTGCAATGAACATATGCATGCATGTATGTTTTTAATAGACTGATTTATATTCCTTTGGGTATATACCCAGTAATGGGATTGCTGGGTCAAATGGTATTTCTGGTTCTAGGTCTTTGAGGAATCACCACACTGGTTGAACTAATTTACATTCCCACCAACAGTGTAAAATTGCTGCTATTTTTCCACAGCCTTACAGCCTTGCCAGCCATCTGTAGTTTCTTGAGTTTTCAATAATAGCCATTCTGACTGGTGTGAGATGGTATCTCATTGTTGTTTTGATTTACATTTATCTAATGATCAGGGATGTTGAGGTTTTTTTTTTTTTTTTGTATGTTAAACAAAAGTACAATCTTAACAGAAATGTGCTTTTTAATGAATGGATGGCATTGCATTTATACAATTAATTTATGTATCTCTGAATGAATGGTACTTATTCTTAGAATGAAATAGTTCAACATGAACTCACTTTCTCTGATCTGTTTCTATAAACATAAACCCTGAGAAAACTTGTCACTTAAATAAAAGAATGAGAATGGATTTGTCATAAAACCATCACCTAGTTCTTAGAACTCATTCTAAGTTATATGACAAAATTCACATAGTGTTTTATCATCAAAAATTATTTTTAATAACCTATCAGCTAGTACTCTGTTTATGTGCTTTAATTTATTGATTACAAATAATTTGAAACTCCTGCATTATAAATGATATTGTTACGCGGTCTTAAAAGTCGTTCACTTTCTCAACATTATTACCTTTACTTTAACTTACCCTTTAGTTGGTACTTAGAGGGGAGGGTGTTATACCCCAGCACAACAAGCCATAATAACATTTAGCATGAGGGCCTTTTTTCCCTAAGAAAGGATAAGGGGTATTGTGAAAGGGGAGGTGGGAAAGGGAACCAGCTCCAACTTCAGTCTTGTTCTCGGCAGACCATTACAGGAAAAGGAGCTCAATGAGGCTGAGTATCTGGAAATAATAATTTCCTAAAACTTTGCTGGAATTTTTACTACCTCTCTCCTGCTGCAATAAACGTATGTAAATTTGAAGACCACTGCTCAAGGTCACTATTGCCTAAAATTTTGAGGACATTTCATAGTGTAGTATAGTGGAAACCATATTCGTTCAAATCCTGGCTCATCTACTTTCTAGCTATTTGATTTGGGGCACACATTACCTAACCTTTCTGGGCTTCAGTTTCTTTGTTTATAATAAGGAGACTAAAATGGCACAGATCTCACAGGACTATTATGTGGATTAACTGGATTAATATGTGTAAAGTGCTTAGAATAATATTCACTATTATCATTATCATCACCATTACTATCATCATCATCATCACCATCCTAGCAATGTCCAGAGAGCTCATAGAGAAAAGGAACAAAATACGGTTAAGAGGGGAAGAAAGGAAAATGTCAGGGGTGTGCATTTGTATGTGTTTATGTGCACAAGTACTATGATGTAGGTACATATTAGAATCTAGAAATAATTAGAGAAGTCAATTATTGTCAATATTGATTGACCATAGGCAATCCCAATGGGCCCTATGGTCACCTTAGCACCCTGTGGGGTCCGCCAAGGCTTTGCCAGGTCTGCTTTGCAAGCTCCTTGAGGGTAGCTGATATTTATTGTCCCTGTAACTCAACACCAGTTTTTCCCTTTCATATATCCTAGTACGTTGCTACATCCATACAGACTCAATAAATATTTGACAATTGATCACAGAATAAAGAGCATTCTTAATTGCTGGCATGTTAGGTCACAAGATACAAAAAACAAGTTGTTAAAAGTCGTGCAAGTCCATCCATCCACAGTCAAGATCCTGGAAGACCAGAATCTCTCCTAAAACTGTTTTTCAGAATCCTCATCTCATTCCTCTCCATTTATACGTACTAATTCTATTTGTCTGACCTAAAACCTGCATAATTTTTGAGCCCCAGTACAAAATGAAAATGTGGGCCTCCTGTTCAAAAAGTGTCTATAAATATACTAAAAGATAAAGCCTTTTCCTTTCTCCTGCAGTTTCTTGATTTGCTAAGATTTTTTTATCAGCCATTTAAAGTGATTCTAAGCAAAGAAAAATTCAAATTTTAAACTATTGCATGAATTTTACTGTTCACTTTTAGATTGTACAATGCTAGTTTAACTGCAAATATAAGAACATTTAATTCACATGTGATCACTAAAAACACCCAATATATATTTCATAGTTCATACATGCATATGTATTTTATTCTTACCAAAACAGTAGAAACCCTGGAAAAACGAACTTAACTGTTTTTATTTCACTTCTTGATACACACACACATTCTACCAGCACTCTCTACCCTCAGCTTACTAGTGAGTTAGAAAGGTCTTAGAGAAAAGAAAAAATAACTATGGTTTGCTCATCATTTCCTTCTTTGTCATCATTTTCAGCATAAGTGGTTGGCTAATACCAGAATATAATGTGAATAAGAAAGAATACGGTAGATTTTCCTGGTGATTTATATGTCTTGGAATACAATTTCCTTCCTTCTGCATTCAAGGAAAGCTCTAATTCAAATAGAAAACATGGCCTCCTGGGGCTGTCAGTGTCCTGGCCTACTGGTCGTAAATGTAGCCTTCTTATCTTGTATTCATTCTGAGTCTCACTGAACTCCCATGGATAGCTAATCCACAGGAATTGGGGATTTGTGTGCTATCATGAAAACTACATGTAAACAGGGAAACTAGCAACTGCAGACACACACATATCATGCGTGCTTCTTCCCTGCTCACATGCATGTTCCTTTGTCCATCAGACTTCACTAACAAAATAAAAGAGATGAAATTACTAATAACTTCAAGACAAGAATCATCAAAGCATTAAATCAAGTTCAGGGCCTCTCTGAGCCCAGACCCTGTGTGACGGCATTGGTCTCACACCCATAAAGCTGGCCCTGCTCCAGACTTTTCAGTTGTCACATTTCTTCCATGGATATGTGTTCAGTCTCACTGCTTATACACTCGACTGAAAAGAGCTTTCTTGTTAGGTAAATCCTTTGCAGTATCAGTGCAAATCCACCACTAAGCAGCAAAATTTAGAGCTGCTAAAATCCCTTCATTAAAACCCTTTTTCTGGAGCTTTCAGTTGCCTCGAGACTTCCCGTGGCTACAAATTTGTGGTGAACACAGATCCATGCCTCCCAGATCGCCTTTTGTGGAAGGGTTTGTTGCCTAGCTTTCAGCTCCTTCAGGGTCTGCCTCTGCTGCAGAAAGCCACCTCTCCCAAGGTTCTATCCTTCCTGGCCTTGGCTACATCCAATGACTGATCAAAATTGGGATATAATTACCCAGACATTTTGGTCCAGTGGGAGTAGGGTTGTCAGACAAAATATTGCATGGGACAAATATTGCATGGGACATACACATACTAAAAAGTTATTTGTGTTTTTTATCAAAAATTTGATTTAACTGGGTGTCCTGTATTTTATTTGCTAAATCAGGCAATCCCGGTGGGCCCTATGCTCACCTTAGCACCCTGTGGGGTCCGCCAAGGCTTTGCCAGGTCTGCTTTGCTGTTCTCAGCTTCTCCCTCTGCCCACTCCTGCTTCCTCCCTCTCCCTAATAAATACTTCTTATGCCAAATTCTATCTCCACTATGCTTCCAGAGAATCCAACATGCATCAACATTGAAATTTAAACCTGGATAAAGTCACCTTGTAATCTCTTGAGAAAGCTGTTCAGTCAAATCTGAGCATAAACCTAGGATCATTCACCAACTACTAGTACTTAGCAGCTCCTAGGATAGATACTTAAACTGGAAAGACCCAGAAGAAAGGCTTCAGAATGAAGATAACAGATGTTACAATTTGAGTTTTTGGTTTTCACATCATTATGAATACATATTTATATGTATCATATATATACACACAGACACAAATATACATATATTAATACATATACATATATATAAACATATAGTTGTTTATTAATAACGAGAATTAGAAATGGCTATTTAAATAAAAAATAGTTTTAGTCTAAAGCAATTGGTAATTGTACCATTACCAATTTCTTGAGATCTTAAAATCAGGCAGGAAGTATAAATGAAAGAAGATACATTATCTTAAAAACCAGAAATATGAACTATTAAGTTTCCATTTGTTTTTGGTTAAGAATCAATAAATGATGGTAATTAAGAATTTGGCTTCCGGAGTTTTGCGGAGATGAATACATATTCTGACTTTGTCACTTAGCTGAAAGACCTCTGGCAAGTTATAACTTTTTTAGCCTCAATGTCCTCATTTGTAAAATGATGATGATGATAATAATACTTGCTCCAGAAGGATGTCATGAAGTTTAAGAGAAATACAGCATGTAAAACACTTATCTCAAAGCTTTTCTCATAATATTTTTATTAATAATAATTTTTATCATTAAAATAAAGGGAAAATCTTTCTTCATACCTAGATCTTATAAGGCAATAACCATGAAGGGACCAAGTGTACTTTCTTGGCTAGGTTAACATTACATTTATCACCTTCATTTTACATTGCAGAAGTCTTATTCCACGAATGCAAATTCCCAATTCTAGCAAAAATGCCCAGACACATACTGAGTTAAAAAGGTATTAATATTACGATGGTTATTAATGTAGTGACAACTGTTTTTGTTGTTTTTATTTTCTTCTCAATATACCTGTAGGAGCATTTGCTAATGACAGAATATTAGTCTAGACAAGAAAATCAGGCAAATAGAAATGATTAATTTCTAATAGTAACCTGCTAATAGACTAGGCTCGTGTTTTCCTTTGGCAAAGACATACATTTTTCTACATTTAAACATTTATTAATTGCACAAATATAGTAGCTCATTTCCAGGGAAATAGTGACAAACAAGGTAGGCTGGGAGCTCCTAGTTAGTGTGGGTTAGCCACAGTGATTTTGGAAAGGTCACATGAGAGGTTGCCAAACAAGGATTTGTCAAACTATGAAGGTGTCCTCTCTCAGAAACACTGCAATCCTGATGGGTTTGTTACTATCTTTAGGATAGATTTCAAAAGTTTGCATACAGTATAAAGGTTTGAAAGTTAATCCTCTTATGATTCTCTTAGAATCCCTTTGATATGTTCAGAGATACTGATATCCCTATATTAAGTCTGAGAAAACAGAAGGTAAGGAAAATTGTTACCTCAAGCAAGCTCCATTGGTCTTCTGATAGTAAGGTGACAGCCATACCCTATCCCAGTCTTTGCCCAACCTGCCTGGTCATAAGAAGCACTTGGTGTATTGTTTTTGGAGATTCTTGGCTGACACCTATGAATTTGTATTTTTAACACGTACATCAAGTGATTCTTCCATCAGACAAATTTGGGGAATCACTAACCTCTTCCATAGCCCGTTTTGTTTTAATAAATAGCTCCCTTCGGCCTTCCAAATATTAGGCTCAAATTCAAGCTACTTCACCATCATAAAGAAAAGTTGTATGCATCTTAGTGACTACTTCTTATCAAACAGACTAAATTGAAAAAGGGAACAGAGAGGCAGTTGAATTTGCTGATAGAGTTCAGTGTTAAAGAAACAGGCCTTTTAGACATCATTATAAATCCAAGACAACGTTTGTACTGAGAAGGAAAGTAGAGCCACCTTCACAAGCATTTACAGTGGGTAAGTACTTATGCATTTGTGATTTATTTGTTGATGCTTTCATTCACTCATTTATTCATTCATCTAACCAACATTTACTGGGTACTTACTCCACACCAAGCACTATACTGAGTATTGGAGAACAACACCGGATACATTAAAAGATATGTCTACTTTAAATTATCACCAATGTCCAGCCCCATAAGATAGACAGGATTCACATATCTCTAGAATTTTTCCTAAAGTGTTTATTAGCACTCTCGACCGTGGTGCCCAGAAAAGTGGAATTTATCAGAAGCACGTGATTCTAGAATCTCTAGCTGCTTGTCTCAACTTGTTCTTTTTAAGAAATGTAATATGCTAAGACATTTATAGAATAAATATCTCTATTTTACTCTAAAGGGATTGTTTTCCAAGAAAATCAATCAAATGCTTTCATAACTTGTTACTAATAACACTAATATAGAATACTGGGTAAACTAGTTTGGATAACTTCCCAAAATAATTGAGTTTTCCAGGAACATTACAGAAGACAAACGGAAAGATCAATAAGTCCTGAGGTTGCAAGAGTCATTATTGATTTATGACCTTGCTTACTTCCCAGCAAAATAATTGCTATAGAGAAGTTGGTTCATGTTTACAAATCATAATAACCTTATGATAAAAACTCTCTTAGCCCAAAGTTTAAATACTGGAAAGAAAAAATAATTTTAAAAAGCTTATGCTTGTGTTGAAGTTTATAATAAATAATACCATTCATTGAGCGCCTGCTTTATAACACATGCTTTATATGAGCATAAATTTTTTAAATCATTAAGCAATCCTGCAAGAGTTATTGCTATCCTTATTTCATAGGCCAAGGAAACTGAAGTTCACAGATGTTAGGTAACTAGTCCAAGGTCACAGAAACCCAGAAAGTTGCAGAGCCAGGATTCAAACTGTTTTTTCCTGAGCTTTGATGCATCCAAAGATCACATGGCTTGGCCTAGTAAGAGCTTAACAGACTTTAAGAAGTGTATTGTGCATGGTAGATACAATAGGTCATTTGCATATTCATACCTCATTGAGTGTTTACCTGGTAGTAGAATTCTCATCGCCATTTCCAGAATACTGACATTCCTGTGGAGGTATATCTCAAGACAAAAAGATCAATCAGAGACCTATGAGAGCAGTATGCATGGCTTGGCCATAGAGAGTACTGATTTTAATATTGATTCAACATTCAATATTGATTAAAAACCCTTTCTGCCTAAGGATTTTCTTTAAAAAAATTATTCCTCTTTGGTTATGTACAACTTTGTACGGTTATTCTTTCTTGAGGACCCACGGAGTTCTGCCTATTTTCTGTAACCACAGACAAGTCCTCTGGAATTCACTCATTCACAGCTGTAATTCTTGCAGCAGTTTGTATCCCAATTAGATAAGTAAGGAATTTGTATAGTTGGCCTCATTTCACTGGTATGCAGCTGAGGTGCTAAGAAATTAGATAGTTTTCTGAAAGTCTGTGGCAAGAATGAACATAGAGGGAAATCTTTTATCTTCCTCTCTATTCAATAATGCAAGCCTTCACACTGCCAACCAATGTTTTACAGCCATTGTGATAGGAATGACATGAGAGACTAGAAGAAGAGAAGCTTCATGTAGTACCTATTCTCTTATCTTTTGTCACTGATGGGTTGAATATAGGAAATTATACCCCTTCTATATTGTCCACAATCCAATAAAGCACAAGACTGCAAAGAACAAAGACTTGGAGATGTGGTTGATTTCTCAGCTTCTACACTCTCCACTCCAATTTGGAGTTCTTGCCTTCCCTTTCTGCCATGTTTTAGGAACAGAAAGAGACCACAGATACCAAGGCCATGAATGGGACTTTAGAGAACTATTTTTCTGGGATTACCAGTGCTTTGTGCCAAGGTATGGACAGGATGGTAGACAAATTATTCTATTACTTTTCACACATTTGTTTTACTTAAAGATGGAATGGTAATTTGTCTGTCCTCCTTTAGACTTTAAGATCACTGAAAACAGAGATTGCATCTGTTTTACTCACCATTGTGATAGGAATGACACTATTATCTCTAATAATGCCTGACACATAATCATCAAATACATGTTGAATGATTGAATACATGAATAAGCTATCATAGCTAGTATTACAAGCATTCCTCCCCGCCAAACCCCATGCCCTGGCCCATGCCAGGCTGAGTGATGAATGGGCAAAAATGAGAACTTTAATTTCCCAATTCTACCTTCACTCTATGGGAGAAGCAGCAGAACTGATTCCACCCTGAATCCTCTTCTTGTTACTTCCACAGGAGGAAGGTGAAGCACTGTGCAGTTTATTTCAATTACCTAAAGTTGAATTTATCACGAAGCAAGTAAAACTTACACAGTTCCTTTCCAAGGCCATAGAAGAGGCACAAGCAATGTATTAACATTATGTATTTTGGAATAATTGCAAAATAAGATATTTTAATCATGATCTGCTAAGACCACTGACTCTTTTTATGACAATTTTCCATTCTGTCACATTTCTACTCCTGTCAGGTAGTAATGGAGTGGCCACAGACATTTTAGAGGGAACTTGAGTTGGGCTTAATTTTTTTTTTTTTTTGATTTTATATGAACTTTTCCCAGGTTATTTATTTATTTATTTATTTATTTATTTATTTATTATACTTTAAGTTGTAGGGTACATGTGCATAACGTGCAGGTTTGTTACATATGTATACTTGTGCCATGTTGGTGTGCTGCACCCATCAACTCATCATTTACATCAGGTATAACTCCCAATGCAATCCCTCCCCTCTCCCCCCTCCCCATGATAGGCCCCTGTGTGTGATGTTCCCCTTCCTGAGTCCAAGTGATCTCATTGTTCAGTTCCCACCTATGAGTGAGAACATGCGGTGTTTGGTTTTCTGTTCTTGTGATAGTTTGCTAAGAATGATGGTTTCCAGCTGCATCCATGTCCCTACAAAGGACGCAAACTCATCCTTTTTGATGGCTGCATAATTTGGAGTTAGCGAGATATATTTAGGTGGGAGACAGTCCCTGTGTAGAGTTAAGCTATTGTTAGCCAATCAAGAGTAAGAATGGGTTCCAGAAATACTTCTGCGATCCATTGTGCAACTAACCCAGAACTACTACGCCAATGCAGGGCCAAAGTTTTTATGGAATAAGAACACAAACTATAGTTCCCAGCATGAGAAATATAAAGATAGAGGAACAAAAACACACTAGAGGAAAGACTGAATTACCTTCTATTCTCTTTATAGAAAATGATATAAAAAGATTGTAGGCCGGGCGCGGTGGCTCAAGCCTGTGGTCCCAGCACTTTGGGAGGCCGAGACGGGTGGATCACGAGGTCAGGAGATCGAGACCATGCTGGCTAACAGGGTGAAACCCCGTCTCTACTAAAAAATACAAAAAACTAGCCGGGCGAGGTGGCGGGCGCCTGTAGTCCCAGCTACTCGGGAGGCTGAGGCAGGAGAATGGCGTAAACCCGGGAGGCGGAGCTTGCAGTGAGCTGAGATCCGGCCACTGCACTCCAGCCTGGGCGGCAGAGCGAGACTCTGTCTCAAAAAAAAAAAAAAAAAAAAAAAAAAGATTGTATACGAAGAGGTAATAAAGCAGCACACAGCCAAAATATAAAGAGAAAAGTATTATAGAGATATGTAAGGTAACTAATTTATAGTGCTATTACGTTGTGTTTCAAGATTCTTTGATGTTTGTGATGTTGATTTCTTAAAATGTATTTAATGCAATTTCCCAAGACATTTCACTTTCATATAGAACTTCACATTTATAAGTTTGAATTGTTTTTCTTAGAGAGGATCCTCCAAATTGTATCATCTTCAGGTCCCACAAAACCTAGATCTGTTTCTGGCTAACAATCCTTATCCCAAGTTAATGCACCCATGTCAGGATTTACTCTGCAGCAACAGAAATTCAGCACTCTACTTCAAATACTTTACCTTTCTTCATCAGTTTCTTTTATTCCCAGCTGTCTCTCCTGCCTTCACTTGGCCACTACCCAGGGTTCCTCTCCATCCAAAGATACTTAGGATGCTTTTATTAACATTATCAATGAATATGGATGTTAATTATGGAAATTAAATACTAGTGTCAACAGTAATCAAATGAATCATATTCCACCTGTGTTTCATAAAGTATAATCTTTAGCAGAATTAAGTGGTATCTATTTCTATGGTTAAAGAATAAGTATATGTATACCATGAAATATTTATGTGTTTGAGAAATATGAAGGTATAGTGTTTCAGGTACATTGTGAATTAATGGAAGAAAAAACTAAATACACAGACAGACATATATTCACTTAGGACAGAAGTTTAAAATAATTTTACCAACGATATAGAATGAGGTAACCATGCAGAGTATGAGCAGATGTAACACATCTTCACATGGCTTTCCTGTCATGCCTGGCTTTTCTGCAGAATACGAAACTGCCTATGCCATTCTCCATGCAGGTAGAGTCCTCCAGAATTGAAAAGTAAGCCAGATCTCACTATACTACTTCCTTCTGAATTCATGGACTTAACATTACCATTCCAGAAGAAGTGACACCAACTACTCTATTTAAGAAATTGTTTACAAGCATGAGCTTTTCATGGTGTGCTGAATATTTTCCATTGTCTGTCTCAAATCCACTCTGGCCTTCCCCACCCTGCTCTGCACTCCAGGAAACTGACCTGTATGAACTCTGTCAACAGGCTCCATTGCCCTCTGGCTTCTGGTTGGCTTCAGCCAATGAGAGACACTGACTGAGACGGAAAGATGAGAGAAGAATCAGGCTGGGATATTTTACTTCCCTGGTTGTCTCTCTACAGGATCACCATGGATTGGCTGCTTCTTTTTATGGAAAGCTGTTTCTATCAGGCTGCCCTCTTAATATAGATCCTGTCTCTGTGCCCTCCTCTTGCCCATTCAGGCCTAGTGATGGTTATGGTTCCTCACTACTGCTAGATGTGGAGAACTGCACTATCCTTCGTTGGTTTTCTTATTCCTATGCCCATGCATTTAAAAATATTCCCTTTATTACACTTTCCTCAAATTGCCCAGTTTGAGTATGCCCTTTTATTCTGCTAGAATGCTAACCAAAGAGCCAGTTTGTAAAACAAACTCAGCATCATCAAGGTGACATCTCATCTTCATGAGAGGGAGTAGAGTCAGTGTCTAGGGATCCCCAAATGCCACCTCTTCTCATAGGGCCCTAGCGTCACAAAAAACATATATCCCCACAGGAATGCCCTTTCATAGAGGGTTTTAGAGAATGTCAGATATTCATTTTAGAGAAACCAGGAGTTATAACATACACCAGTAAAGGCCACTGATATAATTAGGGAGCAAATGTGAAGAGGAAACATAAAGGTATTTGGTTGTGAGTTTTGAACACGAACGAACAAGCTCGATGTTTCTTATGTAGCTCAAAGTTTTATTATTCAAAATTGATGATTCAGTTTCGCAATACAGAAAAAAAGCTAATGGCACCGCTAACACATTATATTTATTTTCCATAACTACTACAAGGTGGATTATCTCTGCAAAATAAGTTAATATTACTGTCAAAACACTTTTAGTCCCTGTTTAGCAAGCAAGACTATTTTTAAAATAGAGTAGTTATCTAACAATCATTGGTAAATGAGGCATTAATAGAATTAATGAAAGGAAGTTAAAATTTGCACAGAAATGGGAGTCTCTCATTCCAGGTAAAATCCCACTGAGGCCCAGTTGCCACAAGGCAGTGACCAGTGATGACTGTTTGGAATTATTTTCAGGGAATATCATAATAAGGAATAAAAACTTATCCCTCTACCTAGAATCTAATTGACCTAGGTCTCCCAGTCTGGTTTTATTTCTCTTTCTCTTTTTTGCCTCTTTTTACCACATATCACCAGGTATTTTTAAAAAGTGTATATCATGAAGCAGAGAGATCCAAATAAATGCGCAATAAGAAAAAAAAAGTATTTGGAAAGATTAATAATGTTATTTAATTGATAGAAAAAGGAGACCGTGAAAATGAACAAAGAACAAGAAAGAGCTTTATAAAATAAATGAATAAGATGATTGCTGAAATTTCTAAAAAGTATACTGAAGATGGAAGATAAAGTCAACACAATCTTCCAAAAAATACATAAAAGATATGGAAAAGGCAAGAAATGTTTAGAATTTATTTTTTTCATTTTTTAAGCTGAAGACTTTATTTTCTATTTTCATAATTTTAACTTTTACTTTAGATTCAGGGGTACATGTGCAGGTTTGTTACCTGCATATATTGCAAGATGCTGAGGTTTGGAGTACGATTGATCCTATCACCTAGGTACTGAGCATAGTACCCAATAGTTTTTCAACGCTTGCTCCCCTGACTCCCCCTCTAGAAGTCTCCAGTGTCTATTGTTGCTATCTTTATGTTTGTGAATACCCAGTGTTTAGCGAGAACATGTGGTATTTGGTTTTCTGTTCCTGAGTTAATCTGCTTAGGATAATAGCCTCCAGCTGCATCCATGTTGCTACAAAGGACATGATTTCATTCTTTGTTACAGTCTTGTAGGATTCCACGGTGTAAATGTGCCACATTTTCTTTATCAAATCCACTGCTGATGGGCAACGAGGTCGATTTCATGTCTTTGCTATTGTGAATAGAGCTGCAATGAGCATGTGAATGCATGTGTCTTTTTGGTAGAATTTTTTCTTTTATTTTTGATATATACTCAGTAATAGGATTTCTGGGTTGAATGGTATTTCTGTTTTAAGTTCTTTGAGAAATTGCCAAACTGCTTTCCACAATGGCTGAACTAATTTACATTCCCACCAACAGTGTATAAGTGTTTCCCTTTCTCCATAGCCTCGCCAGCATCTATTGTTTTTTTACTTTTTAATAACAGCCATGCTGACTGATGTGAGCTGGTATCTCATTGTGGTTTTGATTTGCATTTCTCTGATGATTAGTGATGTTGAGCATTTTTTTACATTTGTTGACCATTTATATGTTTTCTTTTGAGAAGTGTGTGTTCATGACTTTTGCCAATTTTTAAATAGGGTTATTTGTTTTTTGTTTGTTCCACTGTTTACATTCCATATAGATTCTGGATGACAGATCTTTCTCAGATTCATGGTTTGCCAATATTTTCTCCTATTCTGTAGGTTGTTTGTTTACTCTGTTGATAGTTTCTTTTGCTGTGCAGAAGCTGTTTAGTTCAATTAGGTCCCACTTGACAATTTTCACTTTTGTTACAATTGCTTTTGAGGACTTAGTCATAAATTCTTTTCTAAGACTGATGTCCAGAACGGTGGTTCCTAGGTTTTCTTCTAGAATTCTTATAGTTTGACGTCTTACATTTAAATCTTTAATTAATCTTAATTTTCGTATATAGCGAAAGGTAGGAGTCCGGTTTCATTCTTTTGCATACGGCTAGCCAGCCACTCCAGCACAATTAACCAAATAGGGAGTCATCTCCCCCATTGCTTATTTTTGTTGACTTTGTCCAAAATCAGATGGCTGTAGGTATGTGGCTTTATTTCTGAGTTCTACATATTGTTCCATTGGTGTATGTGCCTGTTTTTGTACCAGTACATTGCTGTTTTGGTTACCATAGCCTTTGAGTATAGTTTGAAGTCAGGTAATGTGATGCTTCTGACTTTGTTCTTTTTGCTTAGGATCACTTTAGCTATTCAGGCTCTTTCTTGGTTCCATATGAATTTGAAAATAGTTTTTTCTAGTTTTGTGAAAAATAACATTGGTAGCATGATAGGAATAGTGTTGAATCTGTAGATTGCTCTGGGCAGTATGGACATTTTAATATTGTTTCTTCCAATCCATGAGCACGGAATGCTTTTCCACATGTTTGGGTCATCTATGATTTCTTTCAGCAGGGTTTTGTAGTTCTTTTTGTAGAGATTTTTCACCTCCTTGGTTAAATGTATTCCTAAGTATTTTACTTCTTTCTAGCTATTGCAAATGAGATTGTGTTCTTGATTTGACTCTCAGTTTGAATGTTATTGCTGTATAAAAATGCTACTGATTTTTGCAATTGGTTTTGTATCCTGAAACTTTACTGGAGTTGTTTATCATTTTCAGGAGGCTTTTTGGCATAATCTTTAGGTATTTCTAGGTATATAGTCACATCATTCATGAAGAGAGATAGTTCACCTTCTTTTCCTGCTTGGATGATTTTTATTTCTTTCTCTTGCCCAACTGCTCTGATTAGCACCGCCATTACTACATTAAGCAGGAGTGGTGAGAGTGAGCATCCTTGCCTTGTTCCATTTTTCAAGGGGATGTTTCCAGTTTTTGTTCATTCAGTATGATGTAGGCTGCAGGTTTGTCATAGTTGACTCTTATTATTTTGCGGTAGGTTCCTTTGAAGCTTAATTTCTTCAGGTTTTTTTTTTTTAATCATGAAGGGATGTTGGATTTTATCAAAAGATTTTTCTGCATCTATTGAGATTATCAGATAGTCTTTGCTTTTAATTCTGTTTATATGGTGAATCACACTTATTGATTTCTGTATGTTGAACCAACTTTGCATCCCTGGAATGAAGTCTATTTTATTATGGTGAATTAACTTTTTAATGTGCTCTTGGATTTGGTTTGCAGGTATTTTGTTGGAGATTTATGAACATGTTCATCAGAAATATAGGCCTGTAGTTCTCTTCTCTCATTGCGTCTTTGCTAGGTTTTGGTATCAGAGTAATGCTGGTTTCATAGAATGAGTTAGGGAGGAATCCTTCCTCTTTGATATTTTGGAATAGTTTTCAGTAGAATTGGTACTACTGGATATTTTTGTACATCTGATTCAGCGGCGAATCCATCTGGTCTAGGGAATTTTTTGGTGAAGGTTTTTTATTACTTATTCAATTTTGGAATTTGATATTGGCCTGGTCAGGGTTTCAATTTCTTCCTGACTCAAACTTAGGAGATTGTGTGTTTCCAAACATTTATTCATTTCCTCTAGATTTTTCTAGTTTATGTGCATACAGGTGTTCACAATACTTTTTGAGGATCGTTTGCATTTTGGTGGGATCAGCTTCTCCAAAGCCCCAATCCCATGTATATTAACAGCTACTATACATTTCCATTATTCACAGTAGTTTTCCAAATACTTAAAGACAGAAAACAATGGGCTATAGTAGTTTTCTTTTTGAAAATTATAATCTTTACCTAACCTGGAAGAAAATAGAAGAATTTCTCTAAAGACTTTGAAGTCATATCCTGTAAAGAAAAAGTGAAAGACCTTGGGGCTCCGGGATGTTTCCATCACTTCTTTGACTTTCTTGCTTGGGCATCAGCCAGCGGTTTTGGTAAGTCTTGAAAGGTTCTGTAGGAAGGCAGTGTACCCCTAAATAAGTCTTGTCAGATTTGTATATAGCATTTCTGTGTTTCTCAGAAAAGAAGTACCAACTTTCCTTATTCATTCGTTCATTGAACTAATATTTACTCAATGCTTACTATGGAGAAGATTCTATACTGGGCATAGGTTAATCAAAAGGAAATAAGGAGGACTTAACCCCCAACCTAAGGAGCTCAGTGTCCTTTTGGATGGTCATTGGATTATTCATGTTTCCTGGTGCCTGTGCAACTTCTTTCAAGATGTCAGAATCCCTTTCTGTTGAGTATCTCCAGAAATGATTACATTTTTCTGTTGTTCCCCTTTCATCATTCCATCCTCTAGCCTCCTGTTCCCTGGCTTGAATTTTCCTCCACCTGCTCACATGTTTTTTCTTCTTGAATCTTTCTTTCATGTCTTTTAGGAAATATTTATCCTTTCACAATACCTGATATGTAGTTAGTTCTGGAGACAATTTTGTAGAATGAATGAATAAATAAATGGACTGAGGTCATATGCAACTTTTAAGGCTGTGGGAGTAGATGTCTAAGGTGAAGGAGAGAACATCTCTATCTCTCTCTCCCTTTCTCTCTCTCTCTCTCTCTCTCTCACACACACACACACACACTTTTTAAAACCTCCAGCAAAATTACTTCTTTCTATGATCCTCAATACCTAAAATTCTTTGCTTCAGTAGGTATTCAAAAAATATCTGACTGTTTGATGTCCTAAAGTTCACATGACAGTTACAAAAGCATTGACTGAAAATATGTAGATTTGATCTTCACTTCAAAAATGTTTTAGGATGGATTCTTAATGCATTTTGCATTAGTTTTAAAATCCAAGTGGCCACTTCAGCTCTGTGGCTTTGAAATCAAGTATGTGTTACTCTCCATGAAGTGATTGTACAGGTTGTTGACTGTTTTATGAGACATTCTTGTTATCTGTTATTCTCTCTGAATTGCATGCTGATCCCTTCTGGAGGATAGCAGCAATACTGTAAGTGTATTTTACTCTATTGTTATGTACTTTTATATTGCAGACAGGCCCAAGAAAATCAGATTGGACTAATACATCTACACACTGAGCAATATCCAGGGCCCATAAAAATGACCAGTCCTCTTGGAATGAAAGCAGAGGTCATACCTTTCTCTGACATCTCTCTCTAAGAGGGTCCACCTCATTAACAGCATCATCTCCCTTAGTTTTTTTCCTGATGTCTAGCTTGAAAAACTCCTGCTGCTATGTCCTGGCCTCCATGCTTGTCTTCTGAGTTCTTCTGGGCATAAGCAGATCATTCTGACTTACGATAGTCATGATGAATTAAAAATTTATAAGGAACTTCACCAAGAATCTAAAAGGAAATGAAGAACTTACAAAAGTAGAATAAATGCCTAAGCACACAGAATACTGATCCTGACACCACAAGTCTGGCCAGAGATTGACTGCTTTGACATTAACTGAGGTTTTAAGCCTTTTCCTTTTCTCCCTCCTACTTTGAAACACTAGAATCCATACATTCAGAAAACTAGAAGGTTAACCTAGGATAGCTTCGGACAGGCACCTGTATGAGACTGGATGTAATTCTTGGTCCTCTCAAAGCCTGTTTCTAGCTCTTCTTTCTGCCTGCCACCAACAAGCCACTCTGTAGGACCTGACACTCTCATTTATTCATTTGTTCAGTCCACAGATATTTTTATTTGTTCTGTGCAGTTGTCACATACATCACATCATGATCATGGCTGTTAGGGATTTCACAGTCCAATGTGGGGCTTCTCTGCATCCTAGTGCTTACAAAAGAAAAAGTTTCCAACTCTCTCCAGGATTCCTTTCAACCCGCATATATTCTTTCTTGAGTTCTCTCTGGCTCTGGCACTGAAGTGCCTGAAGTCTTACTGTCACCTCCAACACCATTTCCTATCTCTTTGTCTAATGCCAAATAGTAAGCCTATTGTTGTTGTTGTTGTTGTTGTTGTTTTAATTTATTTATTATTATTATACTTTAAGTTGTAGGGTACATGTGCATAACGTGCAGGTTTGTTACATATGTATACTTGTGCCATGTTGGTGTGCTGCACCCATCAACTCATCATTTACATCAGGTATAACTCCCAATGCAATCCCTCCCCTCTCCCCTCTCCCCATGATAGGCCCCTGTGTGTGATGTTCCCCTTCCTGAGTCCAAGTGATCTCATTGTTCAGTTCCCACCTATGAGTGAGAACATGCGGTGTTTGGTTTTCTGTTCTTGTGATAGTTTGCTAAGAATGATGGTTTCCAGCTGCATCCATGTCCCTACAAAGGATGCAAACTCATCCTTTTTGATGGCTGCATAGTATTCCATGGTGTATATGTGCCACATTTTCTTAATCCAATCTGTCACTGATGGACATTTGGGTTGATTCCAAGTCTTTGCTATTGTGAATAGTGCTGCGATAAACATACGTGTGCATGTGTCTTTATAGCAGCATAATTTATAATCCTTTGGGTATATACCCAGTAATGGGATGGCTGGGTCATATGGTACATCTAGTTCTAGATCCTTGAGGAATCGCCATACTGTTTTCCATAATGGTTGAACTAGTTTACAATCCCACCAACAGTGTAAAAGTGTTCCTATTTCTCCACATCCTCTCCAGCACCTGTTGTTTCCTGACTTTTTAATGATCGCCATTCTAACTGGTGTGAGATGGTATCTCATTGTGGTTTTGATTTGCATTTCTCTGATGGCCAGTTATGATGAGCATTTTTTCATGTGCCTGTTGGCTGTATGAATGTCTTCTTTTGAGAAATGTCTGTTCATATCCTTTGCCCACTTTTTGATGGGGTTGTTTGTTTTTTTCTTGTAAATTTGTTTGAGTTCTTTGTAGGTTCTGGATATTAGCCCTTTGTCAGATGAGTAGATTGCAAAAATTTTCTCCCATTCTGTAGGTTGCCTGTTCACTCTGATGGTAGTTTCTTTTGCTGTGCAGAAGCTCTTTAATTTAATGAGATCCCATTTGTCAATTTTGGCTTTTGCTGCCATTGCTTTTGGTGTTTTAGACATGAAGTCTTTGCCCATGCCTATGTCCTGAATGGTACTACCTAGGTTTTCCTCTAGGATTTTTATGGTATTAGGTGTAACATTTAAGTCTCTAATCCATCTTGAATTAATTTTCGTATAAGGAGTAAGGAAAGGATCCAGTTTCAGCTTTCTACTTATGGCTAGCCAATTTTCCCAGCACCATTTATTAAATAGGGAATCCTTTCCCCATTTCTTGTTTCTCTCAGGTTTGTCAAAGATCAGATGGCTGTAGATGTGTGGTATTATTTCTGAGGACTCTGTTCTGTTCCATTGGTCTATATCTCTGTTTTGGTACCAGTACCATGCTGTTTTGGTTACTGTAGCCTTGTAGTATAGTTTGAAGTCAGGTAGCGTGATGCCTGCAGCTTTGTTCTTTTGACTTAGGATTGTCTTGGAGATGCGGGCTCTTTTTTGGTTCCATATGAACTTTAAAGCAGTTTTTTCCAGTTCTATGAAGAAACTCATTGGTAGCTTGATGGGGATGGCATTGAATCTATAAATTACCTTGGGCAGAAATTCCACATACACTGACCTAGTTTCCCACAGTGGTTACAGCTAGAGAAATTATAGTATAAGATTGCCGGGCGCGGTGGCTCAAGCCTGTAATCCCAGCACTTTGGGAGGCCGAGGCGGGCGGATCACGAGGTCAGGAGATCGAGACCATCCTGGCTGACACAGTGAAACCCCGTCTCTACTAAAAAATACAAAAAACTAGCCAGGCGAGGTGGCGGGCGCCTGTAGTCCCAGCTACTGGGGAGGCTGAGGCAGGAGAATTGCGTGAACCTGGGAGGCGGAGCCTGCAGTGAGCTGAGATCCGGCCACTGCACTCCAGCCTGGGCGGCAGAGCGAGACTCTGTCTCAAAAAAAAAAAAAAAAAAAAAAAAAAAAAAAGAAAAATTATAGTATAAGATCAAAAGCTAGAAATTGACATTGATACAATGTACGTGCATTCTTCTATGCCATTTCATCAGGTGTGCAGATTTGTGTAACCACCACAGCAATCAGGATACAGAACTATTATCCCACCACAATGATCTCCCTAGTGTTACCTTTTTAGTCATACCAAGCCCTGCTCCCCATTATACCTAACCTCTGGCAACCACTAATCTGTTCCTTATCTCTATCATTTTGTGACATGAAGTATGTTATGTAAATAAGATCATGCAGCATGTATCCTCTTGAGACTGGTTTTTAAAAACACAACATAATGCCCTTGAGAGCCATCCAGTTGTTGGGTATATCAGTAGTTCATTCCATTTTATTGTTGAGTAATATTTCAAATTATGGAATGTACCATCTTTTGTTTATCTATTCACCTATTATAGGATATTTTGGGTGTTTCCAGTTTTTAGCTGTTACAAATAAAACTGCTATAAATATTCACACACTCATAGTTCATTTTCAGCACCTGAAAAAATATTGTGTCATTTCCTTCTGGTGTCCACAGCATTGATGACAAATTTGCCATTGTTCTAATTGTTTTCCTCCATAAGTAAGGTATGGTTTTTTTCTATTTTTAAGATTTTTTTTCCTTGTCTTTAGTTTTCAGAAGTTTATTTATGATGTGTCTTGGCATGGATTTCTTTGAGTTTATCCTGTTTGGGATTTGTTCAGCTTCTGATACTGCAGATTTATGTTTCTTGACAAATTTGAGGAGTTTTTAGCCACTATTTCTTCCATTACTTTTCAACCTCACCCTCTTTCTCCTCTCCTAGGATTCTGATGACACAAGATTTTTTGCTATAATCCCACATATTCCTGGAGTTCTAGTAATTTTTGCAGTATGTTTTCTCTCTGTTGTTCTGATTGGGTAATTTCTATTGCCCTGTTTTCAAGTTTACTGATTATTTCCTCTATTCCTTCCATTATGATGTTGAGTCCATCCATTGAGTTTTTTAAAAATTATTTTTCAGTTCTAAAATTTTCGTTTGGTTCTTCCTTATAACTTTTTATTTTTTCACTTACTTCAACCATGTTTGTAATTGCCCATGGAAGCATTTTTATGATGGCTATTTAAAAGTTTTCATCAGATAATTCTAACATCTGTATCATCTCAGCATTGGTATCTTTTGATTTTCTTTTCTCATTTCAGTGAGATTCTCTTGGTTCGTTGTATGAGGAATTGTTTTTGATTGAAACCTAGACATTTAGATATTGTCTTGAGTCTCTGGATCTTGTTTAAGTCTTATGTTTTAGCAAGCTTCCTCTCATACTGTTCAAAAAGGGAAGTACAGGTACCACCTTGCTACTTCCAGATGGGTTTTATGTCTACATTCCCCACTCAGCTTCCACTGGCACCCAGAAGGAAGGGATTCCTCATTACTGCTGGGTGGAAGTGGGACTTCTGGCTGCCCAGAAGGGCTCTGCTGATACCACCCTGGCTGGAAGAGGCAGGGGTAGTTCACTAGTGTTTCTCACATGGCCACCACCGACAATGTGGGGAAGACCTCATTACTTCTCAGTGGTGATGAGTCCTGGCTCTCCAGTCACCCTTTGCTATGGCTGGTGAGGGCAGGGCCTTAGTTTTATATGTGATGTTTGTCTGGAGTGAAATATTATCAAAACTTTTCTCTCTTCATGTGCTGTCTTTTCTCTAATACTTTGGCTAGAGAGAGAAGGCTTTTACTGTGGATTTTATTTTTCTGTACTCATTGGCATTTCTGCATTGTCGGACTGACTTCTTCTCTCCACATTGCAGAGCATTCTTTTTTTCTTTTTTCTTTTTCTTTTTTTTTTTTTTTTTTTTTTAAGATGGAGTTTCGCTCTTGTTGCCCAGGCTGGAGTGCAGTGGCACGATCTCGGCTCACTGCGACCTCCGCCTCCCAGGTTCAAGCGATTCTCCTGCCTCAGCCTCCTGAGTAGCTGCGATTACAGGCACCCACCACCACACCTGGCTAATTTTTTGTATTTTTAGTAAAGATGGGGTTTCACCATGTTGGCAAAGCTGGTCTCGAACTTCTGACCTCAGGTGATCCACCCGCCTCAGCCTCCCAAAGTGCTGGGATTACAGCCGTGAGCCACCGTGCCAGGCCCAGAATATTCTTATATTCGTTTTGAATATAATGTTCAGAATTTCTAGTTGTATATAGTAAAAGTTAAAAAGAAAGGCACATCTACTTACTCTATCCTGAAATGGAAGTTGAGCCTATTGTTTTTAATGGTGCTTCTTCATCAAACTAGTCAAGATCTCTTAATCAGCAGGATAAAGGGTCACCTGCAGTCTCCTTTACCAACCTCTTTCTAACCCACCACTCTGCACATATTGACAAAAGACAATGGAGGCTTGGAGCAGGCCTCAGGGAAGGGGCTGGACAAATCAAAGGATGCACAGTAATTTGACCAGTTTCACTAGGCAGATGGGAGAAACAAATACATGGTGGAGTGGGAATGGGAGAGAGAGCTGTCCCATGAGGAGATGGAGAGGGAACATAAAAAGCAAAGCAATTCAGTCAGTAACAAAAATGAAGTATTCCGAGGACGATTCTGGAGGCAATGAGGCTCCTTCCACCTTTTATCAACAAAATATTCTATTAAAAATCAAGCTCTATTTTTATTATCAGGGAGTTTTTAAAGTTGCAGCTCTGCCTTCCAGGAGTTGACCGTAGTAGAAGGAAAGACCTTATACTGTGTTATAATTGTCAATGGGCTTATATGGTTGCTCTGATGCGTGTGGTATGCCAAGAGAGGAAGCAGAAAAGCGTCTACTTTAATCTGGAGGGGAGAATAAGTGCATCTTGGGGTCTGGAGATAATTCCTTAAAGAAAGTCACAAACAACAAATAAGAACCAGCCCGCAAAAAGGCTCGTGGAGTGCTACAGTGAAAAAAAAAAGAAGTAAAGCAACTTTATGATAGAGGCTACAGCCCATCTAAAAGCAATGAGATGTGAGGCAATGTGGCAAAATAAGTAGTTTTGATTTTATGAACACTATACCCTAGACAAGTGCTTCTCACATTTTGCATGTAGAAGAATCTCCAGGAATGTTTGTTAAAACAGCAATTACTGGTCCTCCACTGCACCCCAAGATTGTCATTTATAAAATTTGGTTAGGAGATCCAGAATTTCTAACAAAGTTCCCAAGTGATACTAATGCTGATGGTTTGAAGACCATACTCTGAGCAGGCTTGAGTAGCAAGGACCTAAACCACAATGAAAGGCTATCCAAGGAAGTCCAGTATAGGTACCAACCACATCACCAAGGGATGTGGCTGTAGATTTAATTCACAGCCTAAGTTATCATATCAGGCATCTCCAGGTTCCCAGTACAGTGAAATGCAATCTGAGTGAAGTACGATACAGAAACTCTGGTTTAAGTTTAAGGGTCACTGTATAAGGAAATGTAAAAGTAAATTATTGCACAAATAAATGTGCTAAAGGATATTAGAAGAAGATTTATTTATTTACCAGTTAAAGGAATAGATTTCTTTTTTGGTGTGGTCTCATTTTAAAATTATGTACATGTGCTAATTAAAAATCATTTTTATTTTCTCATTAAAGGAGATCTTTCACCAGGTGATTCTTGGTTAGACTGTTTCCGCTTCTTTGTGAACTTCAAAAAACTAAAACCATTTTTCTTTCCACAAGTTCTCTAGTGATAATCCCCAAGGGAGACAGAATTCGTGAACCTTGGCCACCACACGAATGCCTTGAAATCTCCTCTTAACTGGCGAGTGGGATACTGAGCCAAAGTCTTTGGACTATCTATTGTTTCTTTTCCTGATTAATTATTGCCAAGGATATTTTCAAAGAGATATACATACCGTTTTCATAATTTGGTGTGTTGATTAAGAATTCATGGCCTCCTGATGTTTCTCTGCAGTCTGAAGATTTTTCTCTCAGCTGATGTTGTCAGGTGAATGTTGTGAAAATATGTTTAGAGAACTGTAAATGATGTCCCAGTGGGAAAACACAGCCTGAGCCGATGAGTACAAATGGCTGTTAATGAGATAAACTGTTAATGGGATCTTTATGGGACACAGGCAAGCTGGGCATGTTGAAGCCCAAATTGTATGTGTCTTTAAAAAATGTTACTATTTCCAAAGTCATAATTTATTACTTATAGGTATTAAAGATAATATACCGCTCAAAGCATTCTTACTTGAGTACCGCTGGATAGTATGTGACTCTGGTGGTCACTAGGAAGATATAACTTCTGTTTAAAAACCAGGCTCCTGAGGAAAAATAAAGGATCTCTTCCTAGATTTTCCACATTATATTGATAGGGCCCATGCTGAGGGACATGACTGAGTGGCATTTGATAGATGAACGAATGTTAAATGACTGAGTGAAAGAAAACACAAAATACAATTCCATGCCATTTTTACTGTCCACATGTGCATGGACTGATCATCCTATACGTCAAGATATAATTTATAAAGGAGAATATAAGTGTCTAATTTACAATTAGAATACACATATTAAGGGAGCAACATAAAAGTCTAAGAAATAGCTCTAAATTTAGAATTTTTTTCAAGTTTTCCATGAACCATGAAAAAATGTTTAATCTGTTAAACAGTTTTACCTCCCCATTATTATACAGTGCCAAAAGCTTTCTTCAGAAGTAACTGTATTTTAATGTCGTCTAATTTTTCTGATGCACTTCAAACCATTAACTGAATCTACTCCTGAGTATAGTATATGCTGTTTAAAGAAAGCAAAAATAAAGATTGTGCTAACAGTAACAACTAGTACTTATTCATAGTTGGAGCTAGACTGTAAGGAGCCACATTGGAAATAATGACCTAAAGTTCCAGATTAAAAATAGTGTTTAGCATTATAAAATATAATAGAAATTACCACAACTATAAATGAAGATCTCAGCATGATAGAGTCTGTGCTTGGTTTTCTTCTCCAATCACTCCTATGAAACTCCCTATCATCAGCTAGAGAGAGTGCATAGTGTAAAATCTGCATGTGCTCTACTGACCCTAAGAGAGATCTGCCATAAGATATAAGCAAGAGAGAGAGAGAGAAGAGAGAGAGAGAGAGAGAGCCTGAATCTGCACTGAAGGGCTTCTGGCCCATTCTAGAGAACATTGAACATTATTCTTGAGTTTTTACTTACCAAGTTGATTCCATGGGTGTCACAAACAGGCAATTAATCTGCTATTTCAATTTCTCTCTATTAAGCAATCGCCTTCAATGATTTCTTATTGAATAGCATGCTATTTTCCTTGAGTAAACTGGGTATTTTCTAAAAGTTTTCAGTTGGCACTTTCTTCTCATTGGTAGACCTGCAGAGCAAAGAAATATTTTGTAGACGTCTGTACCTTCATTTCCATGGAAAAAGGAAACTGTTTCTCAGTTGGAAAAAAAAAAAAACTGTATACTTGGGAGAACCCTCCACCACCAACTGAAATCATTTAAGAATTAGAAGAAATGGGATTAAAAAATAACTTATAATAAAACGCAAATGAACAAAGAGGACCTATGATCCTGAATGACATGTTAAAAAGTAATGTGCATGATGTAAAGCAACTGGAATTCTCATACATTGCTAGTAGTAATGAAAATTGGTAGACTCACCTTGGAAAACTCTTTAGTAGTATCTACTAAAGCTAAATATACACATATCATATGACACAGAGTTTTATTTCCAACAAAGAAATGTGTTTATGTTCATAGAATGTTCATAGAACATTATGTTCATAGAACAAAAGAATGTTCATAGAGTAGCATTCAAAATAGCCAAAAACTGGAGACCAAGTCAAATGTCCATTAGCAGTAGACTGAATAAATAATATGTTGTGTTGATATAATGGAATACTACACAACAATGAAAAAGAATAAACTAATGCAACACGCAACAATGTAGATTATGCGGTGTGATAGGATTCATACACAAAGGAATAAATACTACATAATTCCATTGATGTGAAGTTCAAAATCAGACAATATTCATTTGTGTTATAAAAAGTCGGGAAAGTAGTTGCCTTTGGGCAAGGGTATTGACTGAGAGGGGGCATGAGGGAGTCTACTGAGATATAAATGTTTCATTTCTCAAAGTGGGTAAAAATTCATCAAGCTGTATACCCTTTAGATATGTGCACCTTACTATATGTAAACTATCTCTTGCTAAAAAGTTTTTTAAAAAATCTACTTGAACCTTGGCCAGATATCTTTAGACAGCTAACACAATACTGCATCTTTAGACAGTTAACATAATACTGTAGCCTCAGTTTTTATAAGAGACTGATAAAAAATATCTTTCCTGTAATAAGGAACATTAAGTAGTACACTAGACAATGGACTTGATTATATTTTTGCAAAAGGCACAAACGTTATTTACTTAAATATCTACATGCAACATTATATTTCCATTCAATTTTTAAGAGAAACTGTTTACATTCATTGTTCGTTCATTCATTGATGTAACAAATGATGAGAACTCACTATTGTCCAAGAATGTATTTACTCAGATAAATACATATATTTATTTTTTATTTAATTGTAAGGAAAATAATTATGCATAATGTTTAAATCTTTGAAATATTTCTTGTAGGCATCTATTAATGAATTTTTATTTCATTTTTACATTCCGTTGTTGTCTTACTGTATAAAGCTTTCAGCTTGAGGAACAGAGAATATAACATATTCGGATATGTCTACACAATTCCCTCTCGTCTCTTTTTTTCTGTCTCTCATATGCGTGCACACATTCATGCACATGGAAACAGTAAAAATCTTCCACCATAAAAATAGTTTAGATATGCTTATGTCATGTGGGCCTGTCCTGAGACTTTCAGTGCCATTTTTTTCTTAAAGGCCTAAATGAAGGACTTTACTATTTTAGGTCAGCTCCGTGGGCCATGTTCCCTGCTAATAATTTTGTTGTTTATTTCATTGTGGTGAATGCCAGTCCTTGATTTCCAGTGTTCTGTGTTGAGTATACAGGTATGAAATGTAAAAGATGGGCAATAACAGATTCAGCCATCATTTGCTAGATTGACTCCCAGCACAATTAATATTTATTAAATGCCCACAAGGAGGCATGAAATCATATTAGGTCTTATATCTCATACCAAACTCTCATTTGGACTCTCTTTGATATATAATTCAGGTTGACATGTCAATGAAATACTTTAAAAAGTAATTATATTCATGACTTTTTAGAGAAATTTCCAGCTGGGAAGGAGACGAGGTCCCTGGTTTATGAGACAGAGAAAGAGAGTGAGTGAGAGAATAAAAGAAACCTTTTTATGTTATTTACTTAATTAAGTTTTATGTTATTAGTCATTTATTGAGCACCTACTATGTGTAGGAAATTCAGTGAAGTGGGTTCTAATTCAGCTGGTCTGTGGAGCAAGCAATTAATTGCACAGCACAAAGAATTATTCAATTGAGTCTGAGATTATAGAGGCAGTGGGAATTTTGGTGTCAATCTTGTGAATCAAATTCCTAAATTTCCAATTCGTAATCTTTTCATTCCTTTCACACCCAGCAGCACCAGATTAACACAGATAATTATAATTAAATTCTACTGCCATTTTGATGACTCCTCCATCTGCTTTGCCAGCTTAATTTTCTCTGGCCTTGCAGTGAAGCCTTTAACAGGAACATTGGAAGCAGGAGCAAATTTGAGGAAAGAGACTATTAGTTCTATTTACAACTTATTAAATTTGAGGTATGTATCAAGGGAAATTCAGGTGGAGGTCAAGTGAAATGGGAACACAGATGTAGCAGCCAATATTAAATTAACAGTAATGACATCAACAGGAAAAGCAGAGTAAGGATCTCCATAATGTCAGTTCCCCCATAAAAGCAACGAGAACACTGACAAAAACTGTCAGAATCAACATTTTCAGAAGTCTGGAAATTAACCAAAATGTTGCAACAATCTGAGGAGCATTTATTAAAGAAAAATAACTAAATCTCATTAACAGCAGTAAGCTCTGGAACATTTTAACTTTCCCTATTCCCATCCCAATAGCCTAGCAGACATTGAAGGGACAGAATGTTTTTGGAGTCTCCTAATTACACTATTCTTAGAGAACTGTCATTAGTTGATGTATCTAGCAGTTATCTGTAAACCCTCATTCGCAAGATTTGCCTTTATTTGACCTGACCCAGACCTCACTCAGTGCAGACAGTATAGAAAAATTCCTGGCGGCGTCTGTAAAAACAATCAGCAGCAATTGTTCAACAAGGCAGCTGCCTGAAGTAGTGATAGCAATTGGAGCACACAAGAACCAGGCCAAAAAAAAAAAAACAAAAAAAAACAAAGGAAATTGTTAGAGAATGAGATGTTCACAGAGGACTTTGTAAAGATCCACTACATTCCCAGGAATCCAAGAAGGTCATGCACATACATAGGGCTGTGTGCATTCCAAAGGCTGTGTTTATATACAGGAAAGAGCCTAAGAAGGCTCTAAGCACTCACATTTAGCTGACATTGAGGTTTTGCATAAGCAGGAAGTAAAGGCTATGATAGGGTTGTAAATTTCCTGAGTGTTGCTGGCATGGCCAAAATACACACAGGGCCTTTCTGCAAAGACTGGGAGAATTACTGGTTTCAGATATTTAAAGAAATCTCAGTCCAATAATTAACTGACCACTAAGCTAACAGAACAGAAACTTTTATGGCCAAACATAAGAATACAAACTTTACAGAATCAATTCATAAAAGTCACTAAGGAAACATATAATAACAGCTACAACAAGTAGCAGCAACAAGAAACCCTAGGGAGAGGGCACAATCTTATTTTAAGAGTTGCCACAATTTATTACTTAAAGTGTCCGGTTTTCAACAAAAAATATGTGACATAAGAAGAAATATGAAAATATAGCCCATATGCAAGAAAAGAAGCAGTGAATAGAAGCTATACTTGAGGAAACCAGACATTAGACTTGTTAGACAAAATTTTAAATAAACTATTTTAAACATGTTCAAAGAACCAAAGGAAACCACTTCTAAAGAACTAGAGGAAATATGAGAATGATGTCTGACCAAACGGAGAATATCAAAAGAGATAGAAATAGCTCTATGGTCTAGTTCTATAAGGTCTAAGAAGTCCAACAGTCTTCCTTTACTTTATGACATTTTCTTTGTTTTCTTTAGTCTCATATGGCAGTATTTCTGCTGAATGGTCTAATCTCTATTCATGGCTTCTGTTGAGATGGCTGATTATGTCCATGCTTTACAACCACACTTTAAAGATATAAAAAAGTTGAAAGTAAATAGATGGAAAAAAAAAAAAACATACCATGCAAACAGTAACTAAATGAGAGATGAAATAGCTATACTAATTGACAAAATAGAGTTAAGATAACAAATTTGTTACTAAAGACAAGAAAGGACATTATATAAGGATAAAAGGCTTAATTCGTCAAGAAGACAAAATAATTCTAAGCAGGTATGCATGTAACAATAGAGTCCTAAAATGTATGAAGGAAAACTTCACAGCATTGAAGAGAGAAGTAGATAAAATAAAAATTAAATTTGGAGACTTCAATACCCACTTTCACAAACAGAACAGGTATCAGAAAATCCACAAGGAAATAGAAGACTTGAGCAACACTATAAATCAGCTAGACCTAAAAGATATCTCTAGTACACTTCATTCAACAGCAGCAGAATACACATTCTCCTCAAGTACACATGAAACATTATCCAGGATAGACCATACATTAGGCCATAAAATAAATCTTAGTAAATTTAAGTGAATTAAATTTATACAAAGTATGTGTTTCAAGCATAGTGGAATGAAATTAGAAAGCAACAGGAAATTTGGGAAAATTACAACTATATGGAGACCAAAAGACATCCTCTTAAATAACAAATGGGTCAAAGAAGAAATCCCAGGGAAATTCAAAAATACTTTGAGATGAATGAAAACAAAAATACACACACCGAAACATATGAAATGCAGTGAAAACAGTGCTTATAGGAAAATTTACCGCTGTAAATATTTATATTAAAAATGAAAAAAGATAGCAAATCTGTTGCCTAAATGTCCACCTTAAGACACTAGAAAAGGAAAAGCAACTTAAACCCAGAGCAATGAAAAGGAAGGAAATAATAATGATTAGAGCAAAACTTAATGAAATACATAATAGAAAAGCAATGAATAAAATCAATCAAATCAAAATTGGTTCTTTGAAACAATTAACAAAATTAATACACCATTAGCTATACTGACCAAAGATAAAAGAGAGGAGACTCAAATCCTTAAAATCAGGAAGGAAAGGGGGAAGTTATATTGCCAAAATAAAAAGAACTATATGGGAATACTATAAACAATAGTATGTCAATAAATCACATAAATGAAACGGACAAATTCTGAGAAAGAAACAAACTACAAAATTGACTCAAAAAGAAATATAAAATTTGAATATATCTATAATCAAGAAATTGAACTATTAATAAAAATAAACTTCCCACAAAGAAAAGCCCTTTCCTAGATGGCTTTACTGGTGAATTGCACCAAACATTTAAAGAAAAATTAACACCAAACTTCACAAACTTCTGAAGCAATAGAAAAGGAGGGAATATTTTCCAATTTATTCTATATTGCCAGTATTACCCAGATACCCAAACCAGGCAGTCATGACAAGAAAACTACAGATTAACATCCCTTATGCTTATAGATGCAAAAGTCTCAACAAAATCCTCGCAAATGGAATCCAACAACATATAAAAGGGATTATACACCATGGCCAAGTGGGATTTATTCTATAAATGTAAGGTTAATTCGACATACAAAAAGAAATCAATGTGATACACTGTATTAATAGAATAAAGGATTTTTTAAAACCCACATGATTATCTCAATAGATACAGAAAATGCATTTGACAAAATTAAACACAACTTCAAGATAAAATCACTGAGCAAACTAGAAATAGAAGGGAGTTTACTCAACCTGATAAAGCGCACCTAGGAAAAACATACAGCTAACACATACTTAAAGGCAAAAAGTGGAAAGTTTCCCCCCTAAGATCAAGAACAAGACAAGGATGTCTGATCTTGCCACTTATATTTAATATTGTACTGGAGACTTTAGACAGGTCAATTAGACAGAAAAAAAATAAAAGCAATCCAGATTGAAAAAAAAAAAGAAGTAAAACTATATGTATTTACATACGACATGATCTTGTACACAGAAGATCCTAAGAAATTCACAACAAAACCTATTAGAACTAACAAATGAATTCAGCTGTGTTGCAGAATACAAGATCAATATCCAAAAAGCAGTTATAGCAAAGTCTAAAAAAGTCAAGTATATTTCTATACACTAGCAATGAACAACTGGGAAACAAAATTAAGACAATTCCATTTATAAGAGCATCAAAAAGAACAAAATCTTAGAAATAGCTTTAACCATAGAAGTATAAGACTTTACACTGAAAAGTACAAAGCATTATTAAAAGAAATTAAAGATGTAAATAAATGGAAAGATACTCCATGTTCCTTGATTAGAAAGCATAATATTGTTAAAATGGCACTACTCCCCAAATTGATCCACAGATTCAATGCAGTCCCTAACAAAATCCCACTTGGATATTTTACAGAGATCGAGAAGTTAATCCTAATGTTATTATGGAATTACAAGGGATCCAGAATAGCCAAAACAATTTTGAAAAAGATGAAGTTTGAGAACTCACACATTTCTATTTCAAAATCGATTAGAAAGCTACTAGTAATCAAGACAGCATGGTACTAGCATAAGAATAGAGATAGAGATCAATGAAATAGAATTAAAAGTCAATAAATGAACTCTTACATTTATGATCAATTGATTTTCAACAAAGGTTCCAGAACAGTTTAATGAGGAAAGAATAGTCTTTTCAACAAATAGTGCTGGTACAATTGGATATCTAGATGCAAAAAAAAAAAAAGAAATTGGGTCCTTCACATCATAGACAAAAATTAATTCAAAATAGATAAAAGACCTAGCTGTAAGCTACAGCTTTAATAATCTTAGAAAAAAATATAGGGGTAAAACTGTATTAGTCAGGGTTCTCTAGAGGGACAGAACTAATAGGAGATATCTATACATAGGAGATATATATATATATCATATCATATATAGATATCTCCTATTGGGGAATTTATTGGGGAGAATTGGCTCACACTACCACAAGTCCAAGTCCCACGATAGGCACGATAGGCTTTCTACAAGCTGGGGAAGAAAGAAGTCAGTAGTTGCTCAGTTTGACTCCAAAAAGCCTGAAAAGCAGGGAAGCCAATAGTGCAGCCTTCAGTCTGTGGCCAAAGGCCTGAGAGCCCCCGGCAAACCACTGGTGTAAGTCCAAGAGTCCGAAAGCTGAAGAACCTGGGGTCTGATGTTCAAGGACAGGAGAAATGGAAGGAAGCATCCAGCACGGGAAAAAGATGAAAGACAGAAGACTCAGCAAGCCAGCTTAGCCCACCTTCTCCCACTTGCTTTGTTCTACCAGTGCTGGCAGCCTATTGGATGGTGCCCACCCACACTGAGGGTGGGTCTTCCTTTCCCGGTCCACTGACTCAAATGTCAATCTCTTCTGGCAACACCCTCACAGACACACCCAGAAACAATACTTTACCAACTATCTAGGCACCCTACGATCCAATCAAGTTGACACCTAATATTAACCATCACAAGTCTACCCCTTGTCAACTTGAACCCATATGCATCTCCTGAAATCATAATCTCCAAATAAAGACAATAATAAGGTCATAATTACACCTAACATAGTACAGCTACCCTTCATATAACTGGAAGCACATTAATACTTAACCTAAATGCTATTACATAAAGTTAACATTTAAATGCTAATATGAAGTCAATAAGTCTTATGTCACATGATAAAGGAAAAAGAAAGGAGATAAAATAAGGAATTTTCTTAGTGCAGGTATATACATACTCGTGACAATTACAGTCTTTGCTTTTGCAATTGGTCTTGTGGTCATAGCTGGTGTTGATAACTACCTTCTTCTACTACCCATTCTGTATTTCCTTGCTTTCAGCAAGCACCTCAGCTGGTCATGGTTTTTTACCTGGTGGAGTGACCCAAACCTTCATTCCTGAAGGATCTGTACCACTTGTAGTCCTGCCTGGATTGGGTTTTTGTAGTTTCCCATTGATCTTAATCACAGGGTATGGTAATACTAAGATACACCCAAATGGATCTCCTGTATTCCACACATACTCTTCCTTACCTCCATTGTGTAGTAGTCGTCTGATTTCACCTTGATAGTCCAGGTCAATCACCCCAACCAGCACTGTAACTCCCGTCTTAGCCTGTTGACTTAGAGGCAGGAGGAGCCCAAAGTGGTCAGGTAGCAATCTTAACTTCCAGTTTAATGGAATCATTGTTGTGTCTCTTGGTGGCCTCCCTCTGGAACTAAGACCTCTAGGCCAGCAGAACATAATGTCGCAGGAACAGGAAGCAAAAATTTTCCTAGTGGGTCACTAGGGTTGATGGTGAGTGGTGCCACTTCCCCTTCTACCCCTTGATTCCTGGACCCATGAATCCTGGATATGGGAGAAACACTACCATATATTGGATGCTGATTCAGAGCATACACAGCCTTCTAAAGAATGACCTCAATTTGCCAGTGGAATCTTAGATATGACATCAAAAGCATAAACACGGAAAGAAAAAATAGATAACTTAGACTTCATCAAAATTAAAAACATTTATACACAACGGATACTACCAAGAAAGTAAAAAGACAACCCATAGAAGAAGAGAGAATATATTTTCAAATCACATAAATCTGATACTGGAGTAGTATCCAGAATATACAGAGCTCTGACAAGAAAGAAAGAAAGAAAGAAAGAAAGAAAGAAAGAAAGAAAGAAAGAAAGAAAGAAAGAAAGAAAGAAAGAAAGAAAGAAAGAAAGAAAGAAAGAAAGAAAGAAAAGAAAGAAAGAAAGAGAGAAAGAGAGAAAGAGGGAGAGAGAAAGAAAGAAAGAAAAGAAAGAAAAGAAAGAAAGAAAGAAAGAGAAAGAAAGAAAGAAAGAGAGAAAGAAGGGAGGGAGGGAGGGAAGGAAGGAAGGAAGGAAGGAAGGAAGGAAGGAAGGAAGGAAGGAAGGAAGGAAGGAAGGAAGGAAGGAAGGAAGGGAAGAAAGTCCAATTTTAAAATGGGCAAAAATTAGAATAGATATTTTTCAAAGAAGATATACAAATAGCCAATAAGCACATGAAAAGATTATCAACATCATTAGTCATTAAGGAAATGCAAACCACAATCACAAAATTATACCACTTCATACCCAATAGGGTGGCTATAATTAAAAAATAAAAACAATAACAAGTGTTGGTAAGGATGTGGAGAAACCAGAATCTTCATACACTGCTGGTAGGAATGCAAAATGATGCAGCTGCTTTGGAAAATGGTTTGGCAGTTCCTTAAAAACTTAAACATTGAGCTAAAATATAACCTAGCAACTGAACTCCTAGGTATATATACAAAAGAATTGAAAACATATGTCCACACAGAAACAACCTGTACACAAAATTTCATGGTAGCAATATTTATGATAGTGAAAAGGTGGAAACAAATCAAATTTCCATCAACTAATGAAAGGATAAAATATGATATAACTATACAACGAAATATTGTTCAGACATAAAAAGAATGAAATTCTGATGCATGACACAACATGGATCTCTCTTGAGAGCATCATGCTAAGTGAAGGAAGCCAGACACAAAGGGCCACATATTGTATGATTCCATTTATATGAAATGTCTCAATTAAGCAAATTCATAGAGACAAAAGATTAGTGGTTGCCAGAGGCTGCAGGGAGGGAGGAATAGGAAGTGGCTGCTAATGGGTACAGGGTGGGTTCTTTGAGGGGGCAGGAGGAAGGTGATAAAAATATTCTGAAAGTATACTGTGATGGTGGTTGCACAACTCTGTGAATATAACAAAATCTATTGAATTGCATTTTTTAAATGCTGAATTTTATCGTATGTAAATTACAGCTCAATTGAAAGTGAAAAAAAAAGATTAACACATGTAAAAAAGAGAAGAGCAAGGAAAACAAACTCTTCATTGAGAGAATTGGAGGGATGGAAGGCACAAAACAGAGAAAGAGAAGGGGAAATCTGAGCCATAGAAGGGAAACCGAGAGAAGTTGTTGTCATGGGAAGCCAGTCGAAGGGAGAGTTTGAATAAGAGAGGGTGGTCATCAGAATAAAATTTTAGAATGGGAGAGGAGGAGGTAAACTGACAAGGTCATTTGATTGGACAATTTTGAAGTCCTTAGGAAACGTCAAGAGAATAATTTCAGCGAAGTGTTGACGGTGGTAGAAGTGAGTGAGTGTGAGCATGAAGATATGTAAGTCATGTGGTTACTTCACTCTTTCAAATACTTAATGAAGAAAAGGAATAAAATAAAATTAGAATCCAAAGGTGTAACAACGTCATGGAAACGTTTTTAAGCATAAAACAGAATTCTGTATGTGGGGGAACATAAATGGGAAGTAATTGAATGAGTTATCAGGGGAGGGAGGAAAGAATCGGATTGAGCTTTCAACTCCCTGAGCTCAATAGCGAGGCCATGTCCTTTTCAAATGGAAGAGAGATGGGTTGAGGTTAGTGCTATTAGAAGACTACCATGAGGGTTCTTTTTTCCCCAAAGTTTGCCACGGTGTGGTCCACAGACCCTCCTGAATCAGAACTCATGGAATGCATATTAGAAATGCAGATTCCTGAGTTGCACTAAGATATACTAAATTAGAATTGTTAACATTGGGGAATCTGCACTTCAGTTTGAAAATTTTGGCAGGCATTCAACTGAAGAGTCACTAGAAGATTTGTCAAGAAACCTCAGCTGAGGTGAAGAAGGTGTAGTACGTCACCTGGAGGGCATGTTGAACACAGATTACTGGGTCCCAGCCCACAATTTCTAAATCAGTAGATCTTGGGTGGGGTTCAAGAATGTATACTTTTAATAAGTTCTTAGGTGATGTGGATGCTGCTGGTCCAGGACCCATGTTTGGAGAACCACTGCTGCATTTAATCTAATTATCCTGGTGCTGAATAGCTCATGATGGGAAGAGCAGAGAGAACTCACAGCAGGTGTGTTTGGGACTGAGGACTTCCCAGGTGGATGCAATGGAAGGACCAGAGGAGCCCCGGAGAGAGAAGACATCGTCGAACAAGGCTTTAGACTGCTAGACAAGCTGGTAAAGAGAAAAGGGGCTAAGGACCTGTGAAGATAGGGTAGGGCTAGTGGGATGGAAGATAATATAACAAGGAAAGTGAAGGATCAGAAATGAAAGAGCAGCATGGCCAGAAAGAAAAAGTTTGCAGTTGGGGTTCCTGGAGGTGGATCATAAGTAATAACCTGGTTCTATGTGAGACCATACTAATAGGTCAAGGAAGTAGCAAGGAGACAGTGTCTGAATGAAAAATTCAAGACTGCGAAGCCAGGCTGTATAATTGTCATGAAAATGCCAGGAATTATAACAAGGAAGCGGATGGATAATTCACTCACTTCTACCACTGTCAACGCTTCACTGTAACTATAAAAAGTCCAAGAAAATATACTAATGACTCTGAGACACTAAATGGTCTCCCCAAGTTCCTTCTAGGTAGAAACTGGCAGAACTGAAATAGGAAGCCAACTCCTTCTGACTCCAAAACCCATGTTTTAGCTATTACACACTGATGTTTACTTAAAGCATGCTAATGTGTTCATTTTGAAGGAAGTTGCATAGAATTTGTATCAGTTTTGAAGGTGCTTTGTGATTAGATAACATCTATGCAGTAAATGAATGTGATACCATAGTCTCTTCTTCCTAAAATGAAGTTGCACAATGAAGTCATCTTATTCAGGTAGATTAAAGAAAACTGCTCTAGTAAACAATGCTGGAAATGGTTTTCCTTCTTCCTTCAGCTTCTTTTTATGCATAAACGCTTTTGAGTGTACTTTTTCTGTATATAGGAAAAAATCAGCAGAGATAATGTAAGCATATAATGGATCCAGAGGAAACATAAATGGTCAATAAACATGTGAAAAGAAATTCAATCTCACCAGTAATCAGGGAAATGTAAATTAAAACTACAATGAGAGAGTGTCTTTTACTCATCAGACTAACCATAATTAAAAAGTGTGACAATCACCAGTATAGAGAAGGAGGATGAATAAACAGATAATCTCATACCATGCTTTTGGGTATGTAAATTGAAACAGCCACTTGGGAGAGGAATGTAACAGTATCTGGTAAAATGAGAAAGGTGTCAACCCTACAAACTAACATTTCCCCTTCTGGGTGTACACCCTAGAGAAACATTTGACTATGTATACAAGAAGACACATAAATGGATGTTTATTACCGCATTGTCAGGAATAGCAAAAAAAAAAAAAAAAAAAAAAAAAAAAAAAAAAAAAAAATTAAGAATAATCCAAACATCCATCATTAAAGGAACAGATAAAATACGAAATTTTCATGAAATGGATTGCTATCCAGCTAAAAGAAAGAGATCAGAGCTGTATGAATCAGTAATTTAAAAAACAAATTGCAGAATGAAATGTATAGAACAATTCTATATATATATAGTTTTTCAAAACTCAAAAATATTACATCTTGTTTCTAAATTTCTATTGCTGTATGTAAAAGTATTAAAAGGATGAATATCAGACTCATCATAGTGGTTGTCTCTGAGGAACAGGGAGAGAGCAATGGTCTGGAAATACAGTCAAAGGGGAATTTTTATATCTTATATATTAAAAAAAAAAAACCTGGCAAAGACTTCATGATGGAAACACCAAAAGCAATTGCAATAAAAACCAAAATTGAGAAATAGGACCTAATTAAACTAAAGACCTTATGCACAGCAAAAGAAATTATCAAAAGAGTAAACATGCAGAATGGGAGAAAATTTTTGCAAACTATGCATCTGACAAAAGTCTAATGTACAGAATCTATAAGGAACTTAAATTTACGAGAGAAAAACAGCTCCATTAAAAACTGGGCAGAGGACACGAACGGACACTTTTTAAAAGAAGAAATACATGTAGCCAACACGCATATATATAAAAAAGCTCAGTATCAATGATCATTAGAGAAACGCAAATGAAAATCACAAGATATGATCTCACACCTGTCGGCATGTCTACTCTTAAAAGGTCAGAAAACAACAGATGACAGTGAGGCTATGGAAAAAAAGGAAACACTTATACACTGTTGGAGAGAGTGTAAATTAGTTCAACCATTGTGGAAAGCAGTCTGGAGACTTCTCAAAGAACTTAAACAGAACTACCATTAGACTCAGCAATCCCATTAATGGGTATATGCCCAAAGGACTATAAATCACTCCATCATAAAGACACAGGCATGTGTATGTTCATTATGGCACTACTCACAATAACCAAGACATGGAATCGACCTAAATGCCCATCTATGGTAGACTGGATAAAGAAAATGTGGTACATACACACCATGGAATACTATGCAGCCATAGAAAAAAAAGAGATCACATCCTTTGCAGGAGCAGGAATGGAGCTGGAGGCCTTTATCCTAAATGGACTAACACAGGAACAGAAAACCAAATACTGTGTATTCTCACTTACAAGTGGGAGCCAAACATTGAGTACATAAGGACACAAAGAAGGGAGCAACAGACATGGGACCAACTTGAGGGTGGAGGGTGGAGGATGGAGGGTGGCAGGAGGGTGAGGATCAAAAAACTACCTATTGAGTACTATGCTTATTAGCTGGGTGATGAAATAATCAATACACCAAACCCCCACAACATGCAGTTTACCTATATAACAAACTTGCGCATGTATTCCTGAACCCAAAATAAAAGTTAAAAAACCTTTAAACCTGAAAAAAGAATACATCTATATAACTTCTGCTCTTTTTTTAAAAAAAGTATACACACAAAGGCTACAAGGAAATATAAAAATTATTAAGAGTTTTTAAATCTGGGACATGAATATATGGGTGTTTGCTTATGTTATCATTTGAAAAAGTATAACTTTCTAAAAGAAAATCAAGTTCCCTAGCATTATCCCAGAGTTATAATTGTTCTGTCTCAGGAAAAGAGAAAAATAAGGCTTTATTAGTATTAGTCAAATGGCCAGACTATACACTGTGCACTAGTGTTCTGTGATTGGTCTGGACCACCCCACACTGGCGCATGTATTGTTAAGCTAGCTATGTGTACACCTTCTTCTGTGGAAATCCCATTGAAATTTTTGGAGAGAGATTCCATTACAAACTTGGATGTTCAAAAAAATTATCATTAAAGAGTGGAATGTGAAGGAACTAGGGGCTTCAATAAAGACCAGAACAAAGAAATTCTCCCTGGAGAGAAGAAAAGCACAGAAGATAATAGAATATTTAGGTTACTTCTACTTCACACAATCCTCCTCCCAGCTGGGCAGCTCCTTCTAACACACTCTGTTCTTGTCTCCATTCTTGGAATAACTCTTGGGTCTCAGTCTGACGCTCAGTCTGTGACTATAAACAACTCTTCCTCTACAGTTAGCACAGCCACAGAATAATGACACTGCATTAAAGATATGAATCATGGCATAAATACTTTTTATTATGATAAAATAAATCACTGGTTGTCTGTTCCTACAGGAATAGAATGTGCATTGGGCTTTTTCTTTTTTATTATCTACTGAAACTGAGAATATCATTTGTTGAATAATATGTGCTTAAAAAATGTCTCGATGCCTACAATGAAAGAGATAATATGTGGATCTTTGGGCCAAGCATGGGTGATTTCTTTCCTACAAAAGAAAAGAAACATTTTCAACATTATAAAGAGGCACAGTAGCAAGATAGAAAAAGAACAATGGAAGGGGAGGGGAAAATGAAGCTAAAGGCATAATAGTCTTTGTAACTGTATCATGCTATGTCGCAATTAAAGAAGCCATGGGGGCGTGCACCACCAGCATCTCTTTGGTTTTGGTTGCTTAAACAATTCTACACTCAATAGAAGAGTATTGAGGCCTTGTGTCAATTAGGACAATCTAGGGAACACTACACTAATAAACAATCCTCAAGTCCTTGTAGCCTAAAGGTTGATTTCTCGCTTTTGTAACAATTCTAGAAGGTTGGCTTGGGGCTATGCCCTGCATTGCCATTATCCTCACTTTAAGTCTCAGGCTGAAGGAGCAACCACTATTGGAGAACGTTTCCAGTCACCATGGCAGAAGGAAAAAAGAGCTTCAAATGGGCTCCTAAAGTTTCTGCCAAAGGTGATTTACATCATTTCTGCTAACAATTCGTTGTTAAGGCAAGTCATATGGCTAATCCTGACAATACAATGGGGAGGTATTCTGTTACTACATCTCCCAGTTTTCTATACCAGGCTTCAGTGTATTTCATTCTTGGTAAGATGGTCAGGTACCAGGAGAGCATCTTCCTGTAGGGAGAGGCAAATTGAAGAGAAGACAAGTGATTTTGATAGTGAAAATGTCCCTCCTTGGTGATATGGAAGAATCACAGCCTAATCCATCCATTTACACAAATATTGTCTAAGATGGCATAACTTTGGAGGAAAATGTCTGAGAAATGTTGGTGCAAATGGAGAAACCTAAAGAGCTCCATCTACCCAAGATAGACCAAAGAGTCCCCACAACCCACTCTTCACCCTTTCTACCACCAAAGGAGACAGAGAATTATAGCTTATTTAGGTAGAAAAAGACGTTTGGGTCTGAAACACTCTTTTAAAATATGAAGAAACTGAATAACAGAAGTGAAGTAAATAATATAATCACACAGCAGAGGGAGCACATGAACACATTCCCTCACCTACTACTTCTCGCCATCTCAGATAATTTTTGTGTTTAAAATCATAATCTTCTTTCTCTCCCATTTAGGAAGACTTCTTTCCTACTTCTTTCTAAAGGCTTCACAGTCTCAGTTACCACCTCTCCCAATTGCCTAAGGAAGAACTCCTTCATCAGTTCCTCTTTTCTCCAACAGCTTCAATCTTCTTTTTAAACTTTATTTCCCCTTTATTTCACTCTCAAATCTTGACAATGATTGATTCTTACCTGGTCCACTTCTAATTTGTGGAAGTTGATTTGATGATAGTTTTTAAAGAGAGCGTCCAGGAGTTCCACCACCTAGTTTTCCAGTACTATCTTCACACCTATCCCTCCCAAGTCCTACCTTCCATCCTGAGGACTTCTATAATATTTCTCAAATAAATCTCCTTTTTTGCTTTAGTCAGAGCTGGTTTCTGCTGCTTGCAGCCAGGAACCCTATCTAAAAACCCTCTTCAGTATCCACAACATGTGGATAAAGCCCAGATCATAATTCCCAAGCACAATATTCAAAGCCCTTCAACTACCAACACATCATGTTACTAATTGCACTGATATTTTATCTGTTTTAGCTTGTGTTGCCTAGAAAACAGAGCCTGAGGTACATGCTAACACTTTTAGGGGTATGCAATTCAAGGTAATCACTTGTAAGGAAAAGAAGGAGTAAGACAGGAAAGGAGGGAGAGCAAATGTAAGAGCATGCATTAACAAGCTGGCCAAAGCTTTGTAAAAATACAGTCAATTGCTCACTCATGTTGGATATGTTTAGAGAGATTATGAATCTACTATCTCTAAACAGTGTGATGGGGTGCCAGACTGGGAATTCATCAACCAGTTTTCTCTTATCTTCTAACCCAACTTGTTAAAGTTCACACCCTAATTTCATAGGGAATTAACAGCCTCCCGGTTCTGAGTTGTATCACATAGCCCCTTCAGCCACAGTTGGGGAAGGTAGATCCTATGCATGACTACATGAAGGCATATTTAAGTCTAAAAGTGGTGGAAGAAGCCAGAGATTCCTGGTGGTAAGGGTCTCCCATGATGTCCATCAACACAGAGTGACTAGGGCGGAATAGGTGGCCCTGGAGATAGATGAAGCTGAAAGGATCTCCATAAGGGTTGTCTGTTATACCATGTAAGGGCTAAGTCCAGGAAGGAAACTTAACACAGATGCTACAGGTTCCAGACCTCCGGTTAGGCCCCTTATGCTTATTCTCACATGGGACAGTCATTTGACATTGACCACAGTTGATGTGTGCAGGTGGCCCATTGCTTTTAAACTAAGATTTTTATCATCCATCGTCATGATTTCTTAATATTTTGATCAAACAAAAATGCCTAGTAAACAAACACTTTTGGAAGTTTTTATATGCACTCTTTGCCCCACAAAAAAGTTCAACATTATAGCAACTCTGACCAAAAAATAAGTCAAATAAGCAGTCAAATCATTAGTGAGGATAAATATAATCACTCAAGGGTAATAGTTTTTAATCAGAAAATGAAGAAGTTCCTGGGAACAATATAAAATATAAGTTTTAAATTATTTATTTTTTTCATTGAATTCAAATTTTTTCATAATCTAGTATTTCTCAAGAACAATAGCAATGTGCTGTCTAAATTAAGAATGTTAGGGCTCAGGGAACCCAGGTAAAGTCAATGCTGTGCATTTTATCCACATTATTCCGAGGCAGCCATTTAAATTGAAATTGACCAACATGGTAGTTTCTCAATACTTATTTTCAAACTTTTTATTCAAACGATTACATTATTTGCACCACTGGGTTCTTGGGTTCCCATGAGATCATAGAATTCCCTTGGTATCTTGCCTACCCTTTCTCCCAAACTGAAGCCCAACTAGAGGAAATGACATGGTCACATAGTTAGCTGGTATTAACAACCCAAAATTTATGTCCCCTCCGGTCCTGTTCACTGAGCAGTCCAAGAACTCAAAACAAAGGGTCTGAAGCAGTCTGGGGTGCAGGAGATGGGAGATCAGTGTGCCAGATGGCCTGATTACCTTACTCATGGAAATATTATCGTAAAAGTAAAGCAGAAGGTTTGGAGGTGAACAGTGTCTGAACACCATTCTGTCCACTTCGGCCAGCAGGATTTCCACCAACATCCTGCTGTCTTCCTACTTCTCTTCACCACAAGAAAGAAACTCTGGGGCAGAAGAGTGGAACAGGAAACCGGCTGAAGCTGTCACTCTGGGACAACCCTACCACACCCCTCTTTCAAGGATAACTGGAATTGAGCTTGGAGCAGGTTATGTCCAACTGTCCCAGGCTCTCAGCCCTTGGCATTATCAGCTCTTGGGGATAAACATGGAATAACTAATAAGGAGTATGTCAAACTACCTGGGATAGGGCTTTTGGCTGAGACAGGCTTTTACATTTGTCACAGGGTCAACACTTTATGCGTGAACTTTATCAAGAGATCACTTCTTATAGAACACAGTGCTGATGTACCTTCTGACTTTCAACCATGTCAGTTTAATGTCATAAATATAGTATGAGGTAAAGAGAAGAATTAGTACATGAAGGCTGGGAAAAGAAATTGCCATTTCTCTTCATCACCTCACAGGCTTTTCTGATTCTCAGTAAGTCTTATCTCTCCCCTCACTCCAAAACTATCGAAAGCAATCTCTAAGTAAGAAATGCCAAGGGCCAGTTCAGTTTGAGATAAGGATAATAACAATAACAACAATAATAACAGGCATTCAGAAATGGTATGTGTCAAGCATTTTACATTTATTATTGTTATTATTATTTAGAGACAGGGCCTCACCCTGTCATATGGGCTAGATAGAGTACAGTGGGGTGAGCATAGCTCATTGCAACTTGGCTCACATGGCAAAACTCCAACCATAGTTAAATTCAGTTTTTCACCTATTCCATGGCTTTACTTCTGTATCTGAATGTGGCTGGAGCAAAACATACATCCATACTGACTGGTCTTTAAATTTATAATTATTGGCCTCAGAAGCGTTCTTAATGCTATCTGGTTACTAAATTATATTTCTGCTAGTTTCTTCTCTCTACTGTCCTTTCATAGGACAATTTCATACATTTTCCAGTATTTCCAGCATTCCAACACTTTCTTCCTCTTGGTCTCAGATGACTTTGATACTTGTTTCATTGATTACATAGAAGAAATCAATAGAGAACTTCAATAAGCTCTCACCAACACATTTATCTGTGTACTAGCATTTGTATCATATGCTCAATATTTTCTACTGTTACTAAGAATGGACTGTCTATGATTCTAGCTAAGACCAAAGCTTCAACTTGTAACTGGGTCCCATATTCTCTCACTTGCTCAAAGACCTTATTCCAGCGATTCTCCTCTATCTGTGCTGTATCATCACTAACATCTCTAACTCTTTTTAGAGTAAGATCTTTTTAGAGTAGATCTTTTTTAACACACAAACATGCTGATACCATTCATATTTCTTTTCTTTTCTTTTTCTTTTTTTTTAAACCCTCTCTTGGCCCTATTTACCCCTCTATTATCCAATTTTTAACTGTCATTAATTCTTTTTCTCTCACTCTGTCTTTAAGTATAGTCTAATCAGATTTCCGTACCCACTGCCCCACAAAAACTGTCTCAAGAACACCAGTGGTATCCACACAAATGAAGCCAATGGTCAATTTTCAGTCTTTTTCTTACTTGACCTATTGGCAACATGACAAAGATGATTACTGCCTCATCACTGAAATAATTTCTTTGCTTGGCTTTCAGGACATCATACATCCCCAGTTTTTACTCTAACTTACTGACAATTTCTCCCCCATTTATTTTTAAATTTTTACTTTCTTTTTGCTTCACTTCTAAATGATGGTAGATCTCTTCTCTTCTCTAGATGTACTCATTTCTTTAATGATCATAATCACTCCGCTCTCCTGATTTTAACTACTTTATATATGATCTCGATTCCTAAAGTTTCTATCTCTTCTGAGCTCCAAACTTTCAAATGCAAATTCTTACTTTATATCTCCACTTGGACATCTAAGAGATAGTTCAAACATAATATATCCAAATCCAAACACTTGAGCTGGTCTCCTGTATTAGACTATTTTATTGTTTGTAAGTATTTACTAATCCAATCTGGTAGAGGATGGTACTCTTCATCCTGATGATATAGAGTTGTCTATGTGCCTTATTCTGGGCAAAAGAAATATAAACAGAAGTGATATGTGTCATTTCTAGGCATAGCTTTAAGAGTCAATACATGGTTTTCATGTTCTCTCTTTTTCCCCCTCTCACAAGACTGACAATAATCCAGATAGTAGGTATTTTATCATTGTGGGTTCCAGAATGAAGATGACACGAATGAGTTGTGTGAGCAAGAAATAAGTGTTTGTGGTTATAAGCCATTAGAATTTTATGGTGTGTGATGCTGCTACATGACCTAGTCTATCCTAGCTGATAGTGAAATTGGTGCCAGAAGTTGGTTCTGCTATAATAGAAAAACACATGGTGTTGGTTTCAGGGACAGTTAGTGAGAAGAAAAAAAAAATGTTACCAGAGTATGGAAGGTATGGTGATCTACAGTATGCAGTGCGGAAAAGTTTGCCTGCAATAAGTTGAAAGATAAATAACGTTCTTAATAAGTTCATTGCTTTGTGGCTTAAAATGTTGCAAAACAGAATGTTAGTATTATGCCTGCTACTATTGACTGTATTTGACACTGTACCTGAAGAAAGAGATGAGCTCTGCCAATTTGAAACAGGAGTGAGAGGAAATAGAATTCAAAACTCCAGGGACTTGCAGGATTGGAAGATTCAAGTGGTTTTTACCACCAACTATCAAATATAAAACTGAGAAATTCTTTGAATCACAAGGCCTTTAAAACTAAACCTTGAGGCAAGGATCAAATAAAATAGGTGGCTGTTGAGCCCAGAGTTTACCACTATGCAATATAATCATGTAAGACAATGGCACTTGTACCCCCTAAATCTATAAAAATCTAAAAAATGACTGTCATGTCCTTTGTAAAACCACTGAGCTTTTATAATTGTTAGCTACTACAGCATAACCTAACCTATCCTGACATATAGACCCTGCAAGCCTATTCATATAGTCTTCCTCATCTCAATTAACGGCAATTCAATAATTCCTATTACTCAGGCCAAACAACTTAGAGTCATCCTTGAATTTTCTGTTTCATTTGTAATCTCAGCAAAATAGACAAATCCTACCGTTTCTACCTTAAAAAACATATCTGGAATCTCCTGCTTTTCACTATCTCCACTACTACACCTTGATCAAAACAGGCATTGGGGTACAAAAAATAATGCCCCCCATTTCCATTATATCCACACCCTAATGCCTGGAACCTATGAATATTTTACCTTACATGGCAGAAGGAATTTTGCAGATGTGATTAAGGGTACTGACCTTGAGATGGGGCAATTGACCGTATAAACTGGGTTGACTAAGTCTAATCACATGAATCCTGAAAAACAGAGAATCTTTGCCAGCTTGGTCAGAAAAAGATGTGACAAAAGAAGAAAGGTTGGAGACATGGCATCGTGAGAAACATTCAACACCCTGTTGCTGGTTCTGAGATGTAGGGTACTATCTGCAAGGACTGGAGAGAGCCCTTTACAAGCTGAGAATAGTCCTGAGCTTACAGTGCTCTCAGGACTGCTGTTCTTTTTTGAAGAAGGGCCAGTAGAGTGAGTCAGATCTTTTATGTCTTGTTTATAGAGTGGCCATCAGCCATTGGTCTGAACCACCCAGGTGCAATGAGTTTCCTTTGGCATGGTCATTCCACTAGGTATGTTTTCGACAGTGTGTAGGCTGTTTTAAGAAGCCACTTGAGTGGGCCAATTTCTAAATATATTATACAAATATAGAGTACATTGCTTCTATGCTATCTTGCCCTTGGCCTACTTATAAGAAAGAAGCTATAAGAAATTATGTTATTAAATATGTTATTGTATTTACTATATAAATGTTAAAGACATCATTCATTATATTTCTTTTTTGAGGACACTGTGGATATTTTTTCTCTCTAATCTCAAAATCATAAGTAACAAGCTTCTAAGCAACTTTTTTTTTTTGACTTTTAAGTTCAGTGGTACATGTGCAGTATGTGCAGGTTGTTAAATAGGTAAATATGTGTCATGGGGGTTTGTTGTACAGATTATTTCTTCACTCACCCATGTATTATGCCAGGAACTCTATCTAAATACCCTCCTCCTTATCCGCAACCTGTGGATAAAGCCCAAATCCAAATTCCTAAGCACAATATTCAAAGTCCTTCAACTACCAACTCATCACGTTACTAATTGCACCAATATTTTATCATTTTAGCTTGGGTTGCCTAGAAAACAGAGCCTGAGGTACATGCTAACACTTCTAGGGGTGTGAAATTCCAGGAACTCACTTGTAAGGAAAAGAAGAAGTGAGACAGGAAAGGAGAGAGAGTAAATGTAAGAAAATGCATTACCAAGCTGGGAAGTGTAATGTCTCCAGCTTTGCTCATTTTGCTTAGGATTGCCTTGAAATTTGGGGACTCTTTCTTGGTTCCATATCAATTTTAAAATAGCTTTATTTTCTAGTTCTATGAAGAATCTCATTAGTAGTTTAATAGGAATATCATTGAATTGATAAATTATTTTGGGTAGTATGGCCATTTTATGATATTGATTCTTGCCATCCATGAGCATGGGAAGTTTGTGTCATCTCTGATTTGTTTGAGCAGTTTAGTTCTCTTTGGAGAGATCTTTCACCTCCCTAGCTAGCTGTACTCCTAGGTATTTTATTCTTTTTGTGACAATTTTAAATGGGAGTTTGTTCCTGTTTTGGCTCTTGGCTTGACTGTTGTTGGTGTATAGGAATACTAGTGATTAGTGATTTTTGCACATTGATTTTGTATCCTGAGACTTTGCCGAAGTTGTTTATCAGCTTAAGAAGGTTTTGGGCTGAGATGATGGGGTTTTCTAGATATAGGATCATGTCATCTACAAATAGGGATAGTTTCACTTCCTCTCTTCCTATTTGGATGCCCTTTATTTCTCTTGCCTAATTTCCCTAGTCAGGACTTCCAATACTAAGTCGAACAGGAGTGATGAGAGAGGCCATCCTTCTCTTGTGCTGGTTTTCAAAGAGAATGCTTCCAGCTTTTGCTCATTCAATATGATTTTGGCTGTGGGTTTGTCACAGATGGCTCTTATTATTTTGAGGTATGTTCCTTCAATACCTAGTTTGTTGAGAGTTTTTAACTTGAGGAGATAATGAATTTTGTTGAAAGCCTTTTCTGCATCTACTGAGGTAATTGTGTGGCTTTTGTCTTTAGTTCTGTTTATGTGATGAATCACATTTCTTGATTTGTATATGTCGAACCAACCTGGAATCTAAGAGAAAAGTCTACTTGATCGTGGTGGATATGTTTTTTGATATGCTGCTGGATTCAGTTTGCTAGTATTGCTGAGGATTTTTGCATCAATGTTCATCAAGGATATTGACCTGAATTTTTCTCTTTTTATGTTATGTCTCTGCCAGGTTTTGGTATCAGGATGATGCTGGCCTCATAGGATGAGTTGGAGAGGAGTCCCTCCTTCTTAGCTTTTGGAATAGTTTCAGTAGAAATGATGCCAGCTCTTCTTTGTACATCTGGTAGAATTCGGCTGTGAATCCATCTATCTGGTCCTGGACTTTTTTCTTTTTTTGGTCGATAGGCTATTTTTTACTGATTCAATGTTGGAGCTCATTATTGGTCTGTTCAGGGATTCAGTTTCTTCCTGTTTCAATCTTGGGAGGGGGTAAATGTCCAGGAATTTATCTATTTCTTCTAGATTTTCTAGTTTGTTTGCATAGAGGCGTTCATAGTAATTTCTGATATTTATTTTTATTTCTATGGGGTCAAGGGTAATACCCCATATGCCATTTAAAATTTATGTTCATTTGGATCTTCTCTCTTTTCCTCTTTATTAGCCTAGTTAGCACTCTATCTACTTTGTAATATTATTTTAAAAAACAAAAAAGCTCCTGGATGTGTTGATCTTTTGAATGTTTTTTGGGGTCTCAATCTCTTTCAGCTCAGCTGCAATTTTGGTTATTTGTTGTCTTCTGCTACCTTTGGCATTGGTTTGCTCTTGGTTCTCTAGTTCTTTTAGTTGCGATGTTAAGTTGTTAATTTGAGATCTTTCTAACTTTTGGATGTGGGTGCTAATGCTATAAATTTCCCTCTTAACACTGCCTTAGCTGTGTCCCAGAGATTCTGGTATATTATAATCTTTGCTCTCATTAGTTTCAAAGAAATTCTTGATTTCTGCCTTAATTTCATTATTTACCCAAAAGTCATTCAGGACCAGGTTGTTCAATTTCCATGTAATCGTATGGTTTTGAACAATTTTCTTAGTTTTGATTTCTATTTTTATTGTATTGTGGTCCGAGAGAGTGGTAGACCTTGACAAATCACTCCTAGGAGCTTCCACAGTCTCTGCTCATAACCATGCTTACAAGCATACTCTGTAGATTGTTTCTTAGTTATCATCAATAACTGCATATCTGTATCTCCAGTGAGAAAAAACGAAAGGTTCTACTACAAAGATACTCCTTGAGAAAAGCAACCCGAAGACACAAAATCATCAGATTCACCAAGGTTTAAATGAAGGAAAAAATGTTAAGGGCAGCCAGAGAGAAAGGTTGGGTTACCCACAAAGGGAAGCCCATCAGACTAACAGCAGATCTCCCTGCAGAAACCCTACGAGTCAGAAGAGAATGGGAGCCAATATTCAACATTCTTAAAGAAAAGAATTTTCAACCCAGAATTTAATATCCAGCCAAACTAAGCTTCATAAGCAAAGGAGAAATAAAATCCTTTACAGACAAACAAATCCTGAGGGATTTTGTCACCACCAGGCCTACCTTACAAGAGCTCCTGAAGGAAGCACTAAATATGGAAAGGAAAAACTGGTGCCAACCATTGCAAAATCAAACGAAAATGTAAAGACCATTGACACTATAAAGAAACTACGTCAATTAATGGGCAGAGTAACCAACTAGCATCATAATGACAGGATATAATTCACACATAACAATATTAACCTTAAGTGTAAACGGGCTAAATGCCCCAATTAAAAGGCAAAGACTGGCAAATTGGATAAAGAGTCAAGACCCATCGGTGTGGTGTATTCAGGAGACCCATCTCACGTGCAAAGACACACATAGGCTCAAAATAAAGGGATGGAGGAATATTACCAAGAAAATGGAAAGCATAAAAAGGTAGGGGTTGCAATCCTAGTCTCTGATAAAACAGATTTTAAACCAACAAAGATAAAAAAATGACAAAGAGGGGCATTACATAATGGTAAATGGATCAATGCAACAAGAAGAGCTAACTATCCTAAATATATATGCACCCAATACAGGAGCATCCAGATTCATAAAGCAAGTTCTTAGAGACCTACAAAGAGACTTAGACTCCCACACAATAATAATGGGAGATTTTAACACCCCACTGTCAATATTAGACAGATCAATGAGACAGAAAATTAACAAAGGTATTCAGAACTTGAACTCGGCTCTGGACCAAGCAGACCTAATAGACATCTACAGAACTCTCCACCCCAAATCAACAGAATATACATTCTTCTCAGCAAAACATAGCACTTATTTTTAAATTAACCACATAATTGGAAGTAAAGCACTCCTTGGCAAATGCAAAAGAATGGAAATCATGACTGTCTCTCAGACCACAGTGCAATCAAATTAGAACTCAGGATTTTGAAACTCATTGAAAAACGCACAACTACATGGAAACTGAACAACCTGCTCCTGAATGACTACTGGGTAAATAATGAAATTAAGGCAGAAATAAATAAGTTCTTTTAAACCAATGAGAACAAAGGCACAATGTACTGGAAACTCTGGGGCACAGCTAAAACAGTGTTTAGAGGGAAATTTGTAGCACTAAATGCCCACAGGAGAAAGTAGTAAAGATCTAAAATCAACACCCTAACATCACAGCTAAAAAAACTAAAGATGCAAGAGCAAACAAATTCAAAGCCAGCAGAAGACAAGAAGTAGCTAAGATCAGAGCAGAACTGAAGAAGATAGACATGAAAAACCCTTCAAAAAAATCAATGAATCCAGGAGCTGATTTTTTGAAAAGATTAACAAAATAGATAGCCCACTAGCCAGACTAATGAAGAAAAGAGAGAAGAATCAAATAGACACAATAAAACTGATAAAGGGAAAATCACCACCGATCCCATAGAAGTACAAACTACCAAGAGAGAACACTATAAACACCTCTATGCAAATAAAACAGGAAATCTAGAAGAAATAGATAAATTCCTGGACACATACACCCTACCAAGACTAAATCAGGAAGAAGTAAAATCCCTGAATAGAACAATAACAAGTTCTGAAATTGAGGCAGTAATTAATAGTCTATCAACCGAAAAATGCCCAAGACCAGATAAATTCAGAGCCGAATGCTACCAGAGGTACAAAGAGGAGTTGGTACCATTCCTTCTGAAACTATGCCAAACAATAGAAAAAGAGGGACTCCTCCCCAACTCATTTTATAAGGCCAACATCATCCTGATACCAAAACCTGGCAGAGACACAACAACAAAAAAGAACATTTCAGGCCAATATCACTGATGAAAATCGATGTGAAAATCCTCAATAAAATAGTGGTAAACCAAATCCAGCAGCACACCAAAAAGCTTATCCACCATGGTCAAGTCAGCTTCATCCCTGGGATGCAAGGCTGGTGCAACATATGCAAATCAATAAATGTAATCCATCACATAAACAGAACCAATGACAAAAACTACATGATTATCTCAATAGATGTAGAAAAGGCCTTCGATAAAATTCAACACCCCTTCATGCTAAAAACACTTAATGAACTAGGTATTGATGGAACATATCTCAAAATAATAAGAGTCATTTATGACAAACCCACAGCCAATATCATGCTGAATGAACAAAAGCTGGAAGCATGCCCTTTGAAAACTGGCACAAGACAAGGATGCCCTCTCTCACTACTCTATTCAACGCAGAATTGGAAGTTGTGGCCAGGGCAATCAGGCAAGAGAAATAAATGAAGGGTATTCAAATAGGAAGAGAGGAAGTCAAATTATCTCTGTTTGCAGATGACATGATTGTACATTTAGAAAACCCCATCATCTCAGCCCAAATTCTCCTTAAACTGATAAGCAACTTCAGCAAAGTCTGAAGATACAAAATCAATGTGCAAAAATCACAGGCATTCCTATACACAAATGATAGAGAGCCAAATCATGAGCAAACTCCCATTCACAATTGCTACAAAGAGAATGAAATACCTAGGAATACAACTTACAAGGGATGTGAAGGACCTCTTCAAGGAGAGCTACAAACCACTGCTCAAGGAAATAAGAGAGGACATAAACAAATAGAAAAACATTACATGCTCATGGATAGGAAGAATCAATATTGTCAAAATGGCCATACTGCCCCAAGTAATTTATAGATTCAATGCTATTCTCATCAAGCTACCATTGACTTTCTTCACAGAATTAGAAAAAAACTACTTTAAATTTCATGTGGAACCAAAAAAGAGCCCGTAGAGCCAAGACAATCCTAAACAAAAAGAACAAAGCTGGAGGCATCATGTTACTTGACTTCAAACTATACTAAAAGGCTACAGTAACCAAATAGCATGGTACTGGTACCAAAACAGATATATAGACCAATAGAACAGAACAGATACCTCAGAAATAACACCACACATCTGCAACCATCTGATCTTTGACAAACCTGACAAAAACAAGAAACGGGGAAAGGATTCCCTATTTAATAAATGGTGTTGGGAAATCTGGCTAGCCATAGGCAGAAAACTGAAACTGGACCCCTTCCTTACACCTTATACAAAAATCAACTCAAGATGGATTGAAGATTTAAATGTAAGACCTGAAACCATAAAAACCCTAGAAGAAAACATAGGCAATACCATTCAGGACATAGGCATGGGCAAAGACTTCATGACTAAAACACCAAAAGCAATGGCAACAAAAGTCAAAATTGACTAATGGGATCTAATTAAACTAAAGAGCTTCTCCACAGCAAAAGAAACTATCATCAGAGTGAGCAGGCAATCTACAAAATGGGAGAAAATTTTTGCAATCTATCCATCTGACAAAGGGCTAATATCCAGAATCTGCAAGGGACTTCAATAAATTTACAAGAAAAAAACAAACCCCATCAAAAAGTGGGAGAAGGATATGAACAGACGCTTTTCAAAAGAATCATTTATGTGGCCAACAAACATATGAAAAAAAGCTCATCATCACTGGTCATTAGAGAAATGCAAATCAAAGCCACAATGAGATACCATCACACGCCAGTTAGAATGGCGATCATTAAAAAGTCAGGAAACCACTTTGGGAGGTCGAGGCAGGTGGATCAAGAGGTCAGGAGTTCAAGAGAACCAGCCTGGCCAAGATGGTGAAACCCCATCTCTACTAAAAATACAAAAATTAGCCAGGCTTGGTGGCGGGTGCCTGTAATCCTGGCTACTTGGGAGGCTGAGGCAGAGAATTGCTTGAACCCAGGAGGCGGAGGTTGCAGTGAGCTGAGATCACACCACTGCACTCCAGCCAGGGCGACAGAGTGAGACTCTGTTCAAAAAAAAAAAAAAAAAAAAGGCAGGAAACAACAGATGCTGGATGCTGGAGAGGATGTGGAGAAATAGGAACACTTTTACACTGTTGGTGGGACTGTAAATTAGTTCAACCATTGTGGAAGACAGTGTGACGATTCCTCAAGGATCTAGAACCAGAAATACCATTTGACCCAGCAATCCCATTACTGGGGATATACCCAAAGGATTATAAATCATTCTACTACAAAGACACATGCACCCGTATACTTATTGCAGTAAAATTCACGATAGTAAAGTCTTGGAACCAACCCAAATGCCCATCAACGTTAGACTGGATAAAGAAAATATGGCACATATACCCCATGGAATACTATGCAGCCATCAAAAAGAATGAGTTAATGTCCTTTGCAGGGACATGGATGAAGCTGGAAACCATCATTCTCAGCAAATTAATGCAGGAACAAAAAACCAAACACCACATGTTCTCACTCATAAGTGGGAGTTTAACAATGAGAACACATGGGCACAGGGAGGGGAATATCACACACCAGGGCCTGTCAGGGGATGGGGGAGAGGGGAAGGGATAGCTTTAGGAGAAATAGCTAATGTAGATGACGGGTTGATGGGTGCAGCAAATCACCATCGCACATGCATACTTATGTAACAAACCTATACATTCTGCACATGTATCCCAGAATTTAAGTATAATTTTAAAAAAAAGGTCTTAAAAGATTTTTTAAAAAAGGTGCTAATGGATTATTTTTGAACTCCTGACCTCAGGTGATCCGTATGCCTCAGCCTCCCAAAGTGCTGGGATTACAGGCATGAGCCACCACACCCAGCCTCAAATAGATTATTTTCAAACCCCATTTGTTTCAAACAACATCTGTTACTCTCAAACGTTTGAATAAAGAGAAAAATCAGATTATGGCTATGTAAGACCACTGAAGTAGAATGGTTAAGAATATAGCCAGATCATAGTTCGAATCCTGTTTTTATTGCTTACTAGTTATGAGGCCTTAGGCAAGATATTTAATCTCTGTTAGTCTCAGTTTCATCATATGTACTATGTGGTTGGTAATACTTAACTCACAGAGTTATTGAAAAAGTCAATCAGTCAACACATATAAAGCATCTAGAGTAGTCCCTAGCACATAGTAAGTATTCAGTACATGGTATTTATTACTGTCAGCACAGGCATGTTTTCCATCCATGACCACCTCAAGCTCTGCTTTACCTTACATGACAATCATGTGCTCTAGTTTGAGCTATCTATCATCTGACACAAGTATCTACCTCCTCTTACCACCATTATGCTCATTCTTCCCCTACCTCTAAACTAAAGCTGCAGGTTGCTTCTTTTAGAAGTACAGAGTCCGACCTAGGCCTGAAATTGTACTGAGTCATGGAGGAAGCATGATTGGAGCCACCCATAGAGAAACAGATGAGAGGCTTAGGGGGTAGTATTATTGGCCCAAGTTGCATTTCTATATTTCCTCCTCTTTCTTTTGTCCTCTCTGTTCTACATACTTCTGCAAGAGGCCAGGAAACCCCTTAATTACACACAGAGAGATCTTTATTAGAATTATGGATATGGATCACAGAGTCAGGGAATGTTAGAGACAAAAAGACACTTCTCCCCCCGCCTCACACATACATATTCTTAAATCAACCAGGACAACCCCTTTATCCCATACGTGAATCAACTTTACAGTAAGTCTTGAAGAAATCAGGATTTAAACCCAAATGTCAATCATCCAGCCAGGGGTGCTTCTCAGACATTCCAAGCATAGCAGACAGATATCCCACTCATTTTTACACTTACCAGAGCTATATTAACAGATTGTACCTTTCACTAGTTTTTTTTCTATTACCTTGGTACAGTAAAGAAACAGGAGTCAAGGCATAGAAATAAAAGGAAGTGGCAGATATTTTTTAGAAGAAAACATTGGTAACTCACTTTTCAAGACCAAAAGCTACTATGGTATTCCCTCTGAATTAAGCTCCAGCTGTTGTGCCAGACACACATCAGCTTCAAAAATGAGATGCTTGAATTCAATCAGTTTATTTTTTCTGACTGCACGTAATTTTCTCCTTCTCATTAAAACATTCTCTTTAGTATCTAAAGGTAAAGCAGGCTGGGCAGGAGAAGGTGAATGATTCAGTATGATGTGCCACAATTGCTAAGACCTCAATTCAAAAATGTCTCCCCTATTGTTGGAGGTAGTGGTGTGTTAGTAGAGTATGAAGAACAAGATACACACACACACACACATGCACACACACACACACACACGCACAAGTTAAGTCAACACAGCAAGCTCTCTATAATATTTTTGAAGGCGGCAAAATCTTTACAGTTTTCAGCAGTTAAAGTTCCAGCAGACCCTGGAGAGAGTCTAAATGCAGAACTGAATTGACAGGAGACTTGACAACAGAATTTGAGGGGCTGACTCCTGAACCTCAGTCGATGCATTAAAATGGTTATAATCCCAATTCTGGTAAAATAAATATTTCCCAGTCATCATCAGAGAGGATAGCAGGGGCCTTCCATCAGTGGAAAAAGTTATTTTCTTAGCTTCCACATGCTCCAAGAGAGCAATATTTTTGTCAAAGAGGCAGTCTTTTCAGCATCTAGGCATAGCAATTTTGTGACTCTGCTTTGTAGCCCTGTTTTGTAAATATATTTGGTAGGATAATAAATTAGTGTATCACAAGCCAGTGTTTTAAAGATTGACTTCAACTTATTAAAATAACTCACTAATCATGGGCTGTGACCATTCTGTTTACAAATAACGCAAAGTAATTCACTTCAACCCAATTCATTTTTCAGGACATAAAGGTAAAGGGTGTTGAATTTATCCCATTAGTGATGGAGAGCCATCAAAGGTTTTTGAAAAATAGTCTCCAGATAACTTTGGAAGCTTTATAAACATGGGATTTGAATGTTAATGCAAAAGTCTAGGCAAGAGAGGATGACAAGGCAGTATACAATTTTAAAAAAATAAGAAGAAAGGAGAGATTCAAGAGTCAGTTTTGACGTAGAATTAATAGAACTTGATAACTGAATAAATGAGAGACTATTCAATTTATGGCTTTATCAAATAGAATGATAATATATGAGGCCATTTAAGGCAATAGACACTAATTAGCATACAAAACCATTTTTTCTTTTAAGTAAGAAAAATCCAGGGCAAGAGTCAAAGATCATTGGGCTGGAGGAAACCTTGAGTGTTTCTCTCTCAGATAGAACTACTGTTAAAAAAAAAAAAAAAAGATTAAATTTGTTGCCCAGAGTTCTAATAGAAGGAAATTTCACAGATTTGAAAATATTTCATGATAGGAAAAATCAGGTTAACTGAGGAACTGAAAAGACATTCATCATGTGACCTGCTACAGTTTGTATATTTGTCCCTTTCCAAATCTCACTGAACTGCAATTCCTAGTATATTGGAGATGGGCTTTGAGGGAGGTTATTAGATCATGGGGGTGGATTTCTCATGAATAATTTAGTGCCATCTTCTTGGTGCTGTTCTTGCAACAGTGAGTGAGTTCTCATGAGATCTGGCTGTATGGGGCACATTCCACCCCCACCACCTTGCTCCATTCTCATCATGTGATATGCTGCCGGCTCCCCTTTGCTTTCCTCCATGATTGTAAGCTTCCTGAGCCCTCCCAAGAAGCAGATACCAGCACTGTGCTTCCTGTACAGCCTACAGAATCATGAGACAATTAAACCTCTTTGCTTATAAGTTACCTAGTCTCAGGAGTGTCTTTATAGCAATGCAATAACAGCCTAACACAGAAAGTTGGTACTGGGGAATGGAGCACTGCTATAAAGATACCTAAAAATATGGAAGCAACTTTGGAACTGGGTAGCAAGCAGAGTTTGGAAGAGTTTGAAGGACTCAGAAGAAGACAGGAAGATGAGGGAATGTTTGCAACTTCTTATAGATAAGAATGGTTGTGACCAAAATGCTTATAGTGACATGGACAGTGAAGTCCAGGCTGATGATGAAGTCTCAGATGAAAATGAGGAACTTATTGGAAACTGGGGCAAAGGTCACACATGTTATGCCTTAGCAAAGAGCTTGGCTGCATTCTGTTCATGATCTAGGGATTTGTGGAAGTTTGAATTTGAGAGTGATGATTTAGGGTATCTGGTGGAAGAAATTTCTAAGCAGCAAAGAGTTCAATACGGTGCCTGGCTGCTTTTTTTTTTTTTTAATTTATTTATTATTATTATACTTTAAGTTGTAGGGTACATGTGCATAACGTGCAGGTTTGTTACATATGTATACTTGTGCCATGTTGGTGTGCTGCACCCATCAACTCGTCATTTACATCAGGTATAACTCCCAATGCAATCCCTCCCCCCTTCCCCCTCCCCATGACAGGCCCCGGTGTGTGATGTTCCCCTTCCTGAGTCCAAGTGATCTCATTGTTCAGTTCCCACCTATGAGTGAGAACATGTGGTGTTTGGTTTTCTGTTCTTGTGATAGTTTGCTAAGAATGATGGTTTCCAGCTGCATCCATGTCCCTACAAAGGACACAAACTCATCCTTTTTGATGGCTGCATAGTATTCCATGGTGTATATGTGCCACATTTTCTTAATCCAATCTGTCACTGATGGACATTTGGGTTGATTCCAAGTCTTTGCTATTGTGAATAGTGCTGCAATAAACATACGTGTGCATGTGTCTTTATAGCAGCATAATTTATAATCCTTTGGGTATATACCCAGTAATGGGATGGCTGGGTCATATGGTACATCTAGTTCTAGATCCTTGAGGAATCGCCATACTGTTTTCCATAATGGTTGAACTAGTTTACAATCCCACCAACAGTGTAAAAGTGTTCCTATTTCTCCACATCCTCTCCAACACCTGTTGTTTCCTGACTTTTTAATGATTGCCATTCTAACTGGTGTGAGATGGGATCTCATTGTGGTTTTGATTTGCATTTCTCTGATGGCCAGTGATGAGGAGCATTTTTTCATGTGTCTGTTGGCTGTATGAATGTCTTCTTTTGAGAAATGTCTGTTCATATCCTTTGCCCACTTTTTGATGGGGTTGTTTGTTTTTTTCTTGTAAATTTGTTTGAGTTCTTTGTAGGTTCTGGATATTAGCCCTTTGTCAGATGAGTAGATTGCAAAAATTTTCTCCCATTCTGTAGGTTGCCTGTTCACTCTGATGGTAGTTTCTTTTGCTGTGCAGAAGCTCTTTAGTTTAATTAGATCCCATTTGTCAATTTTGGCTTTTGCTGCTGTTGCTTTTGGTGTTTTAGACATGAAGTCTTTGCCCATGCCTATGTCCTGAATGGTAATACCTAGGTTTTCCTCTAGGATTTTTATGGTATTAGGTCTAACATTTAAGTCTCTAATCCATCTTGAATTAATTTTCGTATATGGAGTAAGGAAAGGATCCAGTTTCAGCTTTCTACTTATGGCTAGCCAATTTTCCCAGCACCATTTATTAAATAGGGAATCCTTTCCCCATTTCTTGTTTCTCTCAGGTTTGTCAAAGATCAGATGGCTGTAGATGTGTGGTATTATTTCTGAGGACTCTGTTCTGTTCCATTGGTCTATATCTCTGTTTTGGTACCAGTACCATGCTGTTTTGGTTACTGTAGCCTTGTAGTATAGTTTGAAGTCAGGTAGCGTGATGCCTCCAGCTTTGTTCTTTTGACTTAGGATTGTCTTGGAGATGCGGGCTCTTTTTTGGTTCCATATGAACTTTAAAGCAGTTTTTTCCAATTCTGTGAAGAAACTCATTGGTAGCTTGATGGGGATGGCATTGAATCTATAAATTACCTTGGGCAGTATGGCCATTTTCACGATATTGATTCTTCCTATCCATGAGCATGGTATGTTCTTCCATTTGTTTGTGTCCTCTTTTATTTCACTGAGCAGTGGTTTGTAGTTCTCCTTGAAGAGGTCCTTTACATCCCTTGTAAGTTGGATTCCTAGGTATTTGATTCTCTTTGAAGCAATTGTGAATGGAAGTTCATTGCTGATTTGGCTCTCTGTTTGTCTGTTACTGGTGTATAAGAATGCTTGTGATTTTTGCACATTAATTTTGTATCCTGAGACTTTGCCGAAGTTGCTTATCAGCTTAAGGAGATTTTGGGCTGAGACAATGGGGTTTTCTAAATATACAATCATGTCGTCTGCAAACAGGGACAATTTGACTTCTTCTTTTCCTAACTGAATACCATGGATTTCTTTCTCTTGCCTAATTGCCCTAGCCAGAACTTCCAACACTATGTTGAATAGGAGTGGTGAGAGAGGGCATCCCTGTCTTGTGCCAGTTTTCAAAGGGAATTTTTCCAGTTTTTGCCCATTCAGTATGATATTGGCTGTGGGTTTGTCATAAATAGCTCTTATTATTTTGAGGTACGTTCCATCAATACCGAATTTATTGAGCGTTTTTAGCATGAAGGGCTGTTGAATTTTGTCAAAAGCCTTTTCTGCATCTATTGAGATAATCATGTGGTTCTTGTCTTTGGTTCTGTTTATATGGTGGATTATGTTTGATTTGCGAATGTTGAACCAGCCTTGCATCCCAGGGATGAAGCCCACTTGATCATGGTGGATAAGCTTTTTGATGTGTTGCTGAATCCGGTTTGCCAGTATTTTATTGAGGATTTTTGCATCGATGTTCATCAGGGATATTGGTCTAAAATTCTCTTTTTTTGTTGTGTCTCTGCCAGGCTTTGGTATCAGGATGATGTTGGCCTCATAAAATGAGTTAGGGAGGATTCCCTCTTTTTCTATTGATTGGAATAGTTTCAGAAGGAATGGTACCAACTCCTCCTTGTACCTCTGGTAGAATTCAGCTGTGAATCCATCTGGTCCTGGACTTTTTTTGGTTGGTAGGCTATTAATTATTGCCTCAATTTCAGAGCCTGCTATTGGTCTATTCAGGGATTCAACTTCTTCCTGGTTTAGTCTTGGAAGAGTGTAAGTGTCCAGGAAATTATCCATTTCATCTAGATTTTCCAGTTTATTTGCGTAGAGGTGTTTATAGTATTCTCTGATGGTAGTTTGTATTTCTGTGGGGTCGGTGGTGATATCCCCTTTCTCATTTTTAATTGCGTCGATTTGATTCTTCTCTCTTTTCTTCTTTATTAGTCTTGCTAGTGGTCTGTCAATTTTGTTGATCTTTTCAAAAAACCAACTCCTGGATTCATTGATTTTTTGGAGGGTTTTTTGTGTCTCTATCTCCTTCAGTTCTGCTCTGATCTTAGTTATTTCTTGCCTTCTGCTAGCTTTCGAATGTGTTTGCTCTTGCTTCTCTAGTTCTTTTAATTGCGATGTTAGAGTGTCAATTTTAGATCTTTCCTGCTTTCTCTTGTGGGCATTTAGGGCTATAAATTTCCCTCTACACACTGCTTTAAATGTGTCCCAGAGATTCTGGTATGTTGTATCTTTGTTCTCATTGGTTTCAAAGAACATCTTTATTTCTGCCTTCATTTCGTTATGTACCCAGTAGTCATTCAGGAGCAGGTTGTTCAGTTTCCATGTAGTTGAGTGGTTTTGATTGAGTTTCTTAGTCCTGAGTTCTAGTTTGATTGCACTGTGGTCTGAGAGACAGTTTGTTATAATTTCTGTTCTTGTACATTTGCTGAGGAGTGCTTTACTTCCAATTACATGGTCAATTTTGGAGTAAGTACGATGTGGTGCTGAGAAGAATGTATATTCTGTTGATTTGGGGTGGAGAGTTCTATAGATGTCTATTAGGTCTGCTTGCTGAAGAGCTGAGTTCAATTCCTGGATATCCTTGTTAACTTTCTGTCTCGTTGATCTGTCTAATGTTGACAGTGGAGTGTTGAAGTCTCCCATTATTATTGTATGGGAGTCTAAGTCTCTTTGTAAGTCTCTAAGGACTTGCTTTATGAATCTGGGTGCTCCTGTATTGGGTGCATATATATTTAGGATAGTTAGCTCTTCCTGTTGAATTGATCCCTTTACCATTATGTAATGGCCTTCTTTGTCTCTTTTGATCTTTGTTGGTTTAAAGTCTGTTTTATCAGAGACTAGTATTGCAACCTCTGCTTTTTTTTGTTCTCCATTTGCTTGGTAAATCTTCCTCCATCCCTTTATTTTAAGCCTATGTATGTCTCTGCGTGTGAGATGGGTCTCCTGAATACAGCAAACTGATGGGTCTTGACTCTTTATCCAGTTTGCCAGTCTGTGTCTTTTAATTGGAGCATTTAGTCCATTTACATTTAAGGTTAACATTGTTATGTGTGAACTTGATCCTGCCATTATGATATTAACTGGTTATTTTGCTCGTTAGTTGATGCAGTTTCTTCCTAGCCTAAATGGTCTTTACATTTTGGCATGTTTTTGCAATGGCTGGTACCGGTTGTTCCTTTCCATGTTTAGTGCTTCCTTCAGGGTCTCTTGTAAGGCAGGCCTAGTGGTGACAAAATCTCTAAGCATTTGCTTATCTGCAAAGGATTTTATTTCTCCTTCACTTATGAAACTTAGTTTGGCTGGATATGAAATTCTGGGTTGAAAATTCTTTTCTTTAAGAATGTTGAATATTGGCCCCCACTCTCTTCTGGCTTGTAGAGTTTCTGCTGAGAGATCTGCTGTTAGTCTGATGGGCTTCCCTTTGTGGGTAACCCGACCTTTCTCTCTGGCTGCCCTTAAGATTTTTTCCTTCATTTCAACTTTGGTGAATCTGGCAATTATGTGTCTTGGAGTTGCTCTTCTCGAGGAGTATCTTTGTGGCGTTCTCTGTATTTCCTGGATTTGAATGTTGGCCTGCCCTACTAGGTTGGGGAAGTTCTCCTGGATGATATCCTGAAGAGTGTTTTCCAACTTGGTTCCATTTTCCCCCTCACTTTCAGGCACCCCAATCAGACGTAGATTTGGTCTTTTTACATAATCCCATACTTCTTGCAAGCTTTGTTCATTTCTTTTTCTTCTTTTTTCTTTTGATTTCTCTTCTCGCTTCATTTCATTCATTTGATCCTCAATCGCTGATACTCTTTCTTCCAGTTGATCGAGTCGGTTACTGAAGCTTGTGCATTTGTCACGTATTTCTCGTGTCATGGTTTTTATCTCTTTCATTTCGTTTATGACCTTCTCTGCATTAATTACTCTAGCCATCAATTCTTCCACTTTTTTTTCAAGATTTTTAGTTTCTTTGCGCTGGGTACGTAATTCCTCCTTTAGCTCTGAGAAATTTGATGGACTGAAGCCTTCTTCTCTCCTCTCGTCAAAGTCATTCTCCGTCCAGCTTTGATCCGTTGCTGGCGATGAGCTGCGCTCCTTTGCCGGGGGAGATGCGCTCTTATTTTTTGAATTTCCAGCTTTTCTGCCCTGCTTTTTCCCCATCTTTGTGGTTTTATCTGCCTCTGGTCTTTGATGATGGTGATGTACTGATGGGGTTTTGGTGTAGGTGTCCTTCCTGTTTGATAGTTTTCCTTCTAACAGTCAGGACCCTCAGCTGTAGGTCTGTTGGAGATTGCTTGAGGTCCACTCCAGACCCTGTTTGCCTGGGTATCAGCAGCAGAGGCTGCAGAAGATAGAATATTGCTGAACAGCGAGTGTACCTGTCTGATTCTTGCTTTGGAAACTTCCTCTCAGGGGTGTACTCGACCCTGTGAGGTGTGGGGTGTCAGACTGCCCCTAGTGGGGGATGTCTCCCAGTTAGGCTACTCAGGGGTCAGGGACCCACTTGAGCAGGGAGTCTGTCCCTTCTCAGATCTCAACCTCCGTGTTGGGAGATCCACTGCTCTCTTCAAAGCTGTCAGACAGAGTTGTTTGCATCTGCAGAGGTTTCTGCTGCTTTTTTTTTTTTGGTTGTTGTTGTTTAGCTGTGCCCTGTCCCCAGAGGTGGAGTCTACAGAGACAGGCAGGTTTCCTTGAGCTGCTGTGAGCTCCACCCAGTTCGAGCTTCCCAGCAGCTTTGTTTACCTACTTAAGCCTCAGCAATGGCGGGCGCCCCTCCCCCTGCCTAGCTGCTGCCTTGCCGGTAGATCACAGACTGCTGTGCTAGCAATGAGGGAGGCTCTGTGGGTGTGGGACCCTCCCAGCCAGGTGTGGGATATGATCTCCTGGTGTGCCTGTTTGCTTAAAGCGCAGTATTGGGGTGGGAGTTACCCGATTTTCCAGGTGTTGTGTGTCTCAGTTCCCCTGGCTAGGAAAAGGGATTCCCTTCCCCCTTGCGCTTCCCAGGTGAGGCAATGCCTCGCCCTGCTTCAGCTCTCGCTGGTCGGGCTGCAGCAGCTGACCAGCACTGATCGTCCGGCACTCCCCAGTGAGATGAACCCAGTACCTCAGTTGAGAATGCAGAAATCACCGGTCTTCTGTGTCACTCGCGCTCTGCCCGGCTGCTTTTAACAGACTATGCTCAATGCAGGAGCAAAGAAATGATCTAAACTTGGAATTTATATTTAAACAGGAATCAGAGCATAAAAGTTTGGAAAATTGCAGCCTGGCCATGTGGCAGAGAAAGAAAAGGCTTTTTCAGGAGAGGAATTCAATCAGGCTGTTCAGAAACCACTTGCTAGAAATATTGGCATAAATAAAATGGAGCCAAGTGCTAACAACTGAGACACTGGGAAAAAGGTCTCAAAGGCATTCCAAATATCTAAGAGACAGACCCTCCCATCACAAGCCCTGAGGCCTAGGAGGATTGAATGGTTTCGTGGGCCAGGCCCAGGGCCCTGCTGCCCTATGCAGCCTCAGGACACTGCTCTCCACATCCTGACCACTCTGTCTCCAACATTGGCTCAAAGAGCCCCATGTACTGCTTGGGCCATCACTTTGGATAGTGCAAGCCACTGTAAGCCTTGGCAGCTTCCATGTAGTGTTAAGCCTGTGGGTGTACAGAGTGCAAGAGTAAATGAGGCTTGTCACCCTCTGCCTAGATTGTAAAGGAATTATAAAAAAAGCCTGGGTGCCCAGGCAGAAGGCTGCTGCAGGGGCGGAGCCTTCACAGAGAACCTCTACTAGAACAGTGCCAAGAGGAAATGTGGGGTTGGAGGCCCCACACAGAGTCTCCATTGGGACACTGCCTAGTGGAGCTGTGGGAAGGGGACCAACATCCTTCAGACCCCAGAATGGTAGATCCACTGGCATCTTGCACCCTGTGCCTGGAAAAGCTGTAGGCACTCAATAACCTGTGAGAGCAGCCTCAGGGACTGCACCCTGCAAAGCCACAGGAATAGAGCTGCCCAAAGCCTTGGGAGCCTACCACTTGCATCAGTGTGCCCTGGATGTGGGATATGTAGTTAAAAGTGATTATTTTGGAGCTTTAAGATTTAATGACTGCCCTACTGGGTTTCAAACTTGCATGGGGCCTGTAGCCCCGTTTTTAGACAATTTATCCCTTTAGGAATGAGAATGTTTACCCAATACCTATACCCCCATTGTATCTTGGAAGTAAATAATTTATTTTTTATTTTACAGGCTTATAGGTGAATGGGACTTGCCTTGTCTCAGATGATACTTTGGAGTTTTGAGTTAATGCTGGAATGATTTAAGACTTTGGGGGACTATTGAGAAGGCATGATTGTATTTTGAAATATAAGAAGGACATGAGATTTGGAAGAGACCATGGGCAGAATAATATCATTTGTATATTTGTCCCCACCCAAATCTCATGTTGAATTGCAATCCCCAGTATTAGAGGTGGGGCCTGGGAGATTTCTCATGAAGAGTTTAGTGTCATCTCTTTGGTGCTGTCCTTCAGACAGTGAGTGAGTTCCTCATGAGATCTGGCTGCTCGAATGTATGTGGCACATCCTTCTTCTCTCTTGCTCCATTCTTGCCATGTTATATACCTGCTCCCCCTTTGTGTTCTGCCATGATTGTAAGCTTCTTAAAGTCCCACCAGAAGCAGGTGCTGCTATGCTTCCAGTACAGCCTGCAGAACCAGGAGCCAATTAAACCTGTTTATTTATAAATTAATCAGTCTCAGGTATTTGTTTACAGCAATGCAAGAATGGCCTCACACATGGCCTAAGGGCCATATTTGTTTCCAAGAAAGAGGACAAGCATTTCATGAGCCTCCTCAGAATCTCTGATCTGGCAGTTCAGTTTGATTAAATAGAATAATGTGCTGAGCATTAGCCATGTATTAGGTGCTGGGGAATACAAAAATAAGTAAAACTAGTCATCTTATTCTCACAGAACTTGTAACCCAAAAGCATCATGATGTCCAGTTGGCCTTTGGGGATATCTTCAGTAAGGATACTTCTCTGACATACTGTAGGCCAATGTAGATGGCTTTCTCTGTGTTCCAAAAGCCCTTCTGCACATCTTTCACTGCATTTGCCACATTGACTCATGACTACCTGTTTATGTGTTCATCTCCAAAGGACCATGAAGCCCTAGGGTACAGGGATCATGTTTTAGCAATCTTTGTATTTTCGGCACCTTGGACAGTGCTTGGTATATATTGGGAGTTCAATAAATGAACAGATCTTGTCTTTATGTGAGTCCATTTCTTTTTATTCTGGAGTTAGGAGGGATGAGAACAGATCTTAGTAACCCTGCAGAAATTTGATAATCACTATCACCCCCCTCAGACTTCTCTTATTGAAGTTTGGGGTTACTAGAAACTTTGACAATTTGTTCTGGCTTATTCTCCCAATGATTTAAAAATATTGATAGCCCTTCTCTTCAGAGTGGTGTAGAGCAAACCATTATGGGACTTGGAATCTAAAGACATTAATGAATTACAAGCTTCACTACTTACAATTTGATAATGAGGGGAACACTCCGTTTCGCCATTTGGGAATAGCAGGGGAGGATAAAAATACTTTTTTCATAGGATTATTCTGTGGATCAAATTAAGCAATGCATGTTGTAAACTACAAGAGGATATTGTTACAGAGCGTAGTGATTTACTTGGAATATATACTAAGAAAAATACATAGTTGTTTTCATTAACTTTTAAAAAATATTTTTAATTTGATAAATATGTAGACTTGGAAAAACAGTTGGGGCTTACAATTCTGAAATAGGTAAAATAATATTTAATAATTCCAAATATTTTAAGAAAGACGCTACCACTGAATGACTAAAAGGGTCATAAGTTTTCAGGATTTATATTAGAGACGTTTAAGTGCTTAAATTTGGTTCCCTTTTGGGTGGAGAGAGTTTTCATAGCTCAGTTGACAAAGAATTACTTTGAGTGGGAATGAGAATCTTAATCTTGTTTTGAGAACATCAATTGTCTAATTATTATGTGACTCTTTATATTCTTTTTCAATAACTGTGGCAAAGAGAATTTCATAGTCAACGCCTTCTGCAAATATGCTTTTGTGGTGAAGAGAACAAATACATTTTGCTAAGGAAAATAACCAGATTTAGAGAATTAGACTGACTTGTTGACTCACTGGCTGAATTAAATAATTTCCCCTCAGACACTTGGCAGAGTAAAGAATCAAGCCATTTAATTTTATGGTTGACTCTATTTGTTCATTTTCTCTTAGGTCCTGAAACACCTATTAAAAGTGTCTTGCTACCTGATGACAGTAACAAATGATAAACTTCTAAACTTTTAACTTCATAAACATAGAAGTTAGGATTCTGTCTGTTTACGGCTTGTATTCTTTTTTTTCTTTACTTCTTCTAAAACAAAACTGGGATACATGTGCAGAACGTGCAGGTTTGTTACATAGGTATACATGTCCCATGGTGGTTTGCTGCACCTATTGACCCGTCCTCTAAGTTCCCTCCCCTCACCTCCCACCCCTCAACAGGCCCATGTGTGTGTTCCCCTCTCTGTGTCCATGTGTTTTCAATGTTCTTATGAGTGAGAACATGCAGTGTTTGGTTTTCTGTCACAGCTTGTTCTAAATGAATACTTTCATTACTGTCTTCCCTAAGGTGATGAACAACCCAATTTTTAAAAACTGCACACCTATAGTAGACTATACTCTACTGAAGGGAAAGTAATAGAAAAGACAGACAATACCATAAATGTGCTCAAATTGTTGCTTTACTTGCAGTGACGTATAGAAATGTCACAACATAATCATATGTTTAGTTATAATTAATTTCTTAATAAAGTATTTGCCTTCACTGAGTAAACCTTCATAGTGTACCAGTTATAGGCCAGGCAAGGTGCAAGGCGCTAGTTAGCAAAAGAAGACATTTCCCCAGCTCTTGTGGAACTTCCAGTTTAAATAAGGCAACAGAAACTAGTCAATTGACCACAATAATGAAAACATCATTACAAATGGAGAAAGGTGTTGTAAAAGAAAGGATTTTGGGCCTCTTTGGTAAATTACTAAGAAATCTGTGAGGTCTGGGAGAACAGGGAGGGTGGGCTTTCTTGGGGAGGCAGCATGTGGCCTAACAGTTGAATGAAGGGTAGGAGCTCATCAGTTGAAGGAAGACTACAGTACGGACCAAAGGGACAGTATGTGGAAAGGCCCTGTTGATATAAGAAGCAGGATTTGTTCTAGAGGCTTAAAGAATCCCAGTTTTGTTGAGGCACAGAAGGTAAGATCTTGGGAAGGACACTGATGAGAGATGATACCGAAGTGCTAGATAGGAACAAATAATGCAGCGTCCTATTGGCCATGTCAAAGATATTGCTCTTTAATGTCTTTAGGAAAGTCATTTATGTAAATAATCAGCATATACTTAGCATGCTTACTATTGCTAGGTGCTATTCTAGGAGCTGGGGATAGAGAAATGAATAAAAATACACATGATACCACTTGTGTCCATTCTGACTGAAAGATGGATTGGAGGAGGGTCAGCACTGATCTCTGGAGACTAGTTTGTGAGCTTTTGCAGCAGTTCACTCAAAACATACTGATGGTTTGGTCTACGACAATGGTGGTGCTGGGGAAATGAAAAGAAGTGGACAGGGTTGTGAAATGTTAAGAAGTAAAATCAACAGGACTTGGTGATAGATAAGAAACTGGCATGTAAAAGGGGAGGCATCATCTATACCTCTGTTTCTTTCTTGAGACACTCTTGATAAAGGTGACTTTCACTAGAATATGGAAGTCTAAAAGAGGGATAAGTGGCATTTATTTTTCTTTTATTGGAAGACAGTGAGAAGTGACCATAAGTTTAATTTTATAAATTCAATCTTGGACATGTTGACCTTGAGGTGATATTGAAGTGGAAATATTGAGTAGAAAGTTAGACATACAACTATGAGACTCAAAGAAGAGGACTTGACTAGAGAAATTTGTATGTTATCAGATTAGTGATGGGACTTGAAATCACCAGATTATAAATTTTATGACAGGAGGGTCTACGTCTACTTTTTCTCACAATTAGAATCTTTAGAATACTGTACATGACACAAGGTGCTTGGTAAGTATTTGTTAAATGATGACTACTCAATGGTTGAACCCAGAATCCCTTTTAATTTTCTTATGTAAACTTATGAAATTGCTGTCATCTGGGTTGCTCTAGCAATATTATGATGTGTTTTGCCTCCCCTGTGCCATAAATGGTGATCAGAGCATCAACATAATTCATTTAGGGTAGTACAAAAACTGAATGTGATGGGGCATGAGTATGATTTCACCTTGAGAAATATGGGTTTCTTCTTTTATAGGGTAGATTTCCAATCATGTATATTTTACTAGACAATAATATTGGTCACTGAAAGACATAGGAATAAAAACAATGAAGTATGAGGGGAATAAGAAAAATAGGAGGAGGAGGGAAAGGAGAAGGAAATAATAATTCAAAGGTTTCACAGAACAGAGGCCTCTAAAAAACAACCCAAGAATTTTTGTTCCTAGTTTGCTATATTTGGCATAAATCCCTCATGTCTGATTCTAAGATCAGGTGGATGTGCTAAAGCCAAAAGACAGTAGTTTCTGTGTGATTCATTTTGCTTGAACGACTTACACTAAAAGCCTGCCACGTTCCTCAATTCCAACCCTTCATTACAGTAAATTGCTTTCTGCCCCTCACTGAACAACAAAGATGAAAAATCTGGAAGACATGGAGGCACGATTGAGGTGACTATAGTTAATGATGATATATTGTATTCTTGAAAAATAGTGAGTGAATGTTAAGTATTATCACCAAAAAAAAATTTACTATGTAAGGTAATTATGGTAATTAGCTAGATTTCACCATTCCACAATGTATACATACTTCAAAACATCATGTTATACAGGATAAATACATATAATGTTATCTGTCATTTAAAAATACAGATTTTTTTAAAGGACTCTAAATGTGAAGTTTTAGAAATACATTAATCAACTTATTTCATTCATGCTCCCCTTTATATGTATGCACGTGTGCGATATATGATTAAAATTTGTATTTATGTAAGTCTAAATAAGCTATTTCAAACAGTACCAATAGAAATTCCAGGTGATAAGAAAGATTTATGCCATAGTTTAAATGGCAGCATTTTACCATTACATACAATTATGGCATATCTTACAATCAACTGCATCATAGATTCAATGAAATACAATATGATAATCTACACAAAGCACCAAACCAGTGGCTATGACAACAAATAGACATTATGGCTCTTTACAATGCTACCGGCAAATCTGAAGGTAAACCCAATTTAACAAAAATGAGATGCACCTCAGAACAGATATGCTTGCCATTAATTCAAAGTTGATTCTTATAAAATGAAATAAAATCTTGAAGAAAATTGGAGTCAATAAGGTTTAGCATGAGAGATGTTCATAGAATATTACACTATGATTATAATGATTATTATTGCTGGTATGTTCCTAGTAACAATAGAGCCTTGGAGAGATTTTACCCAGTGTTATATAAGAACACTTGTTGACCAACAAAAAATACGCTTCTATTTTTTGAAATATTTAATTGATTCACATGAATTAGCTTTGAAACTAGTTTCTTTTCTCTTGCTGCTTTTAGGATCCCTTCTTAACTTTGACCTTTGGGAGTTTATGACATGCCTTGAGGTAGTCATATTTGGTTTACACCTGCTTGGTGGACTATAACCTTCTTGTACTTGGGTATTAATATCTTTATCTTGGTTTAGGAAGTTCTCTGTTATCTCTTTGAATAAATTTTCTATCCCTATCTCTTTCTCTGCCTCTTCTTTAAGGCCAATACATCTTAGATTTGCCCTTTCGAGACTACTTTCTAGATCCTGTAGGCATGCTTCGTTGTTTTTTATTCTTTTTTTCTTTGTTATCCTCTGTATTTTCAAATAGCCTGTCTTCAAGTTCACTAATTCTTTCTTCTGCTTGATCAATTTTGTTACTAAGAGACTGATGCATTCTTTGGTGTGTCAGTTTCAGTTTTCAACTCCAGAATGTCTGCTTAGTTCTTTTTAACTATTTCAATCTATATGTTAAATTTATCTGATAAAATTCTGAATTCCTTCTCTTAGTTATCTTGAATTTCTTTGAGCTTCCTCGAAACTGCTATTTTGAATTATCTATCTGAAAAGTTACATATATGTTTCTCCAGGATTTTTTCCTGGAGATTTATTTAGTTCATTTGGTGAGGTTATATTTTCCTGGATGGTCTGGATGCTTGTTGATGTTCATCAGTGCCTGGGTATTTATTTTATGTATTCATTGTTAGGTATTTATTGTAGTCTTTGCAGTCTGGTCTTCTTTGTATCCATCCTTCTTGGGAAGGTTTCCCAGGTATTCAAAAGGACTTGAGTGTTGTGATCTAAGATGTATCTGCATTAGGGGGTAACTCAAGCTGAGTAATGCTGTGGTTCTTACAGATGCATAGAGATATTCCCTTAGTGGTCTTGAATAAGATCCAGAAGAATTCTCTAGATTACCAGGCAGAGACTCTTGATCTCTTCCCTAATTTTCTCCCAAACAGAGTCTCTTTCCCTATGCTGTGCTGCCTGACTTGGGGGTGAAGTGACACAAGCACCCCTGTGGCCACCACCACTGGGACTGTCTGGGTCAGACCTGTAACCAGCATAGCACTGGGTCTCACCCAGGGACCACTGTAACCACTACCTGGCTATTGTCTATGTTTGCTCAAGACCCTAGGGCTCCACAATCAAGAGGTGGCAAAGCTATCCAGGTTTGCATTCTTCTCTTCAGGGTGGCAAACTCCCCCAGGCCCTAAGCAGGTCCAGAGATGCTACCTGGGAGCTAGGGACTGGAATAAAAAATCTTAGAAGTCTGCCTGGTATACTATTCCACTGTGGCTTAGCTGGCCCTCAAATCACAAGGCATAGTCCTTCTAACTCTTCCCTCCCTCCCCTTTCCACAGGCAGAGGAGCCTCTCTCTGTGGTCATCACCACTACAGGCCCACAGGCAGTACTTCTAGGCTACTACTTATGTTCACTGAATGCTCAAGGGCTCCACAGTCAGCCTGTGGTGAATTTTGCCAGGCCTGGGACTCCACCCTTCAAGGCACTAGGCTCTCCTCTGGCCCAGGACAGCTCCAGAAATGCTGTCCAAGAGCCAAAGCCTGAAGTTGGGGACCCCAAGAGCCTGCTTGGTGCTCTACCCCACTATGGCCAAGTTGGTACCTAAGGTGCTAAACATAGTTCCCTTTGTTTTCCCTCTGTTTTTCTCAAACAGGAGGAGTCTCTCTCCATAGCTATCACAGCCAGGAATTGCTGGGTCTCACATGAAGCCAGCATGTCTCAGAGTCTCACCCAAGCCCCATGGCATACTACCTGGGTATCACTGCTGGTTATTCAGGGCCCAAAGGTTCTTTATCAGCAGGTGATGAATCCTGCCAGGACTTGTTTCTTCCCTTCAAGGCAGCAGGTTCCCTTATGGCCCAGAATGTGTCTAGTAATGTCATCCAGGAGCGAGGGCCTGAAATGGGGGCCTCACAACTCTGATCAGTACCCTATCCTGCTATGGCTGAGCTGTTATCCAAGATGCAAGACAAAAGTCCTCTTTACTCTTTCCTCTTCTTTCCTCAAGTAGAAGGAAGGGGTCTCTTTTGAAGCTGTGAGCTGTGCTGCCTAGGGTTTGGAAAGGTGTAGCACAAGCACACTCTCAGCTGTCTTGCTGGTGTTTCAGTAAGTCATGTATCTGTCCCCCACCAGTCTACTGGCTCTGAGCTCAGCTCAGCCCTAGGACTTGCAGTCCTTGTGGCCTAGATTGCCTGTCAGAGCACTTCAGCGCAAAGTGGCAAGGTTTGCTAGAACTCTGGTTCCTACCACTGAGATGGGCTATTCCCCTCTGGCTAGGGCTCACCTAAATGCTTCCTTCATAATCGGGCATCAGCTGAGTTCAGCCCAGTTTTACTTTCTTCTGTGACAGGGCGGCCCTGAATTCAGTATGAAGTCTCAATCACTGCACTCTCCCTCTCCCACGTGCACAGATTTCTCCATGCCATGCAGCTGTTGTGGAGGAATGGCAGAGGGGTAGTGTTGGTAATACGACTGTCATTCCTATCCTCTTCAGTGCCTCTTTCAGTGATATGAAGTTAAAAACTGGTAATGTGAGTGCTCACCTGATTTTTAGTTCTTATAAATGTGCTTTTTCATGTAGCTGGTTGTGGAATGTGGTGTCCCTGTTGGGGGGAATAATCAATGGGGCCTTCTATTCTGCCATCTTGCCTCAACTCCTCCTGGCCTCTTTTGCCTCTTTTTCTTTACAAAAAAAAAGTTTACGATTTTCTTGAAAGGAGCCACATTGGTTGAGTAGAAGCTGTGCCATTAGAAACACAAATAATGCCACGGCAGCTTTAGGAAGCTGTACAGTACTGACTGAACACACAGTGGGTCTCATTCCGACTTTAGCCTCCAGATTATCTCAATTACCCCTGGTTGAAAATTCTCACGGAAGCCTGAATGTCTGTTCTTGGCATGGAGGCCCAAGTAACAAGGCATCACTGGTCAAAAGAGCTTCCGGCAATGTCATATAAATGGTAGTACCAAGGTAATATCTCTAGAAAGGAAAACAAGTCAAAGACGCAGCTCTTAAAATATTTGCAGAGCAGTCACCAACACCCAAATGCTCTCACTTGCTTCTTTTGTCTTTCTATGGCATCATACATTGGCTCTTCTCCTTAGGGAGCTGCACCTGCACAGTGCAAGCCTGTGAAGCAACCCTTGCCATTAGCTGCTTCTACTGGTGCCCTCTTGGCATTTTACTGCTCTCATTGCTCATTTTTCTTTCCCTTTCACAATATCAAATTTGCCAATTATGAAGAGCACAGTGATATCCTTGAGAAAGGGAAAACAAACCCAAGAAATCTTCCTTGAAATAGTTCCGTAATATATTCAGCTTGAACCCATATTAGTTATTTCCATGAAGAGATAGTCAAAATAAGTCCCTTGAGGGTGGTTCTAGATGTTATGTGCATTTTTAAAGAGGTATTCAAGCACAATTCAGGACATAGGCATGGGCAAGGACTTCATGTCTAAAACACCAAAAGCAACAGCAACAAAAGCCAAAATTGACAAATGGGATCTAATTAAACTAAAGAGCTTCTGCACAGCAAAAGAAACTACCATAAGAGTGAACAGGCAACCTACACAATGGGAGAAAATTTTTGCAATCTACTCATCTGACAAAGGGCTAATATCCGGAATCTACAAAGAACTCAAACAAATTTACAAGAAAAAAAACAAACAACCCCATCAAAAAGTGGGCAAAGGATATGAACAGACATTTCTCAAAAGAAGACATTTATACAGCCAACAGACACAAGAAAAAATGCTCATCATCACTCACCATCAGAGAAATACAAATCAAAACTACAATGAGATACCATCTCACACCAGTTAGAATGGCAATCACTAAAAAGTCAGGAAACAAAAGATGCTGGAGAGGATGTGGAGAAATAGGAACACTTTTACACTGTTGGTGGGACTGTAAACTAGTTCAACCATTGTGGAAGGCAATGTGGCAATTCCTCAAGGATCTAGAACTAGAAATACCATTTGACCCAGCCATCCCGTTACTGGGGATATACCCAGAGGATTATAAATCATGCTACTATAAAGACACATGCACACGTATGTTTATTGCGGCACTATTCACAATAGCAAAGACTTGGAATCAAAAATGTCCATCAGTGACAGACTGGATTAAGAAAATGTGGCACATATACACCATGGAATACTATGCAGCCATAAAAAAGGATGAGTTTGTGTCCTTTGTAGGGACATGGATGCAGCTGGAAACTATCATTCTCAGCAAACTATCGCAAGAACAGAAAACCAAACACTGCATATTCTCACTCATAGGTGAGAATTGAACAATGAGATCACTTGGACACAGGAAGGGGAACATCACACACCGGGGCCTATTGTGGGGAGGGGGTAGGGGGGAGGGATAGCATTAGGAGATATACCTAATGTAAACGACGAGTTAATGGGTACACCACACCAACATGGCACATATATACATATGTAACAAACCTGCACGTTGTGCACATGTACCCTAGAACTTAAAGTATAATAATAAAAAAAAATTAAGTGTCATCCAGTGTCACTGTTTGGGTCTAATTTGCATGCACTCCTTAGGAAGCCCTGGGGTAGTCAGGCAGGCCTTGGGGCTCAATAAGTAGAGAAATTCCTAGGCCCCATAGGAGGGACTTTGTATAGAGTTTTGAAGCTTATGGTTTAACCTCACACACTGCAATCCTAGGAGTGGACAACCAATGCATGCCACCTGCTTCAAATTGTGCAACAGATAGGTAGTAAAGTGAACTGAGCTTGAGTCTCCTTTAGCGCTGTCTCTGAAGACATATATAACTAAACTCCAAAGGGGCAACTTTATGAGGAAAGAGAGAAAAACACTATTTGAAAGGTAAGCATCTTTCCAGCAGACATGACCCATGAGGTAAATAACCAGGTGGCTCAGGTTAGTGTGTGGATATCTAGTAACCAAGAGATTTGAGTGCTATAGGAACCAGATTATGACTGAGCAATGACAATAGCACTAGCAACGTCCATGACCCCACTGACTGAGATCTGAGAGCTCAAGGTTGCTAGGTTCCATGCTTTAAAAAGTGTAGTTTATCTATTGTTCCATAGACATACATGCATATTCCATCAACAGGTCTCCTGGCTAGAATATCTAACAGCTTGTAAACTAAATCTTTCCAGCCTTCCATTGGAGAAAGTGGAGCACACTTTCTCCAGACCATTCCAGTCCACTATGATCACTTCTTTCTCTGAGCTTCAACAATCCTCATATTGTACTTAAATACTATCTTGTATTGCCATCTGTTTTTATGTACATTTCTCATCTCTCAAAAAGTTATTCCTGAGTTCAGGAGCTCCTTGAAGTCGAAAGAGTCGGGGGTGGGTACCTCATATTATTCTCTTATTTATCCCCCTTAGTACTCAGCACAGTGCATTTGATGCTCGATAGATACAAGTTGAAGAGATGTGTAAATGAAGAAGAAAAGTACTGTAAATAGTTCTACCATCTATACCCCACATTAGCACACCCAGGGCTACCTTCAATGCTTTACTATGTATTACTATTTCTTATTTCTTGGCATGGAGAATAGTCATATCCACTTCATCAACATGGACCAAGATGGCTAATCCCTGTGGACTGTGCTACAGATTACTTGATTCCCAGGTGCCCTTTGGACAATAAAGTAGTCTTTCATTCTTCTGTCCAATCCAGGTGACATTCTGAACACATATATGCAGAGCACTGCATGATATGCTACAAGATATACAAGGGTGTATGAAAATATAATTCTTACTTTTAAGAACCATGCTGTATAGAGAGATAGTCACACTGGTACTTAATTTCAAATGGCCTTTTTCAGTTTCTTGTGAACAAAAATGATGATTGGTATAAATACAGAGGTTTAAGAGGAACACTGATAGGGAGGGGAACTGTTAAGGTAGGCAGGTGTCATTGGACCCTGGACTTGGATGATGACTCAGACTTGAGGTAACACCAGGAAGGATACTAGACCTTCAGGCTGAATTGTTCAGTCAAGACCAAACAAGATTTGAACCCTGAGTTGAATGAACTGAATCAGCTGAAAGTGTTTAAGACAAGCAGTTCAGACTTGGGTTACAACCTCCAGACAGGAACAAATTTGGTCTTGAAGGTTGCAATTAGGGGCAAATTTGGCAGGATATTTGCTCTGAGAATCAGAAGGCTACTTCCAACAGTGGAGATATGATAGATCAATTTTCACAATAGGAAAGGGAAACCAGTCAAGAGACACATATTTGCTTGGCATAGTTTATTAAGTATGCCAGTAGATACAACCATATGTCAATAACTATGCCCCATATAAACTATGCTCCAAAATATGTGCTTAACTGAAATGATAAGACTTACCAGGTAGTGTTATAATCACTGTGTCAGCCTCTATGGACCTCTTAGATGAATGCATTATTTGAGTCAATGCAAACATATGGCAAGCAGTTTTCCTGGGCACCAGAAAACTTTCCTGACTGAAACAGAAAAAGATAGAAGATCTAAAAAAATCCATCTCACAATACACCTCCACTCCTGTCATGGAGAAGAAATAGCTGTCCATTTGAATTGATAATCTTTTACCAGATAGTAATTCTATATCATTGCAATTCCTGCTTTGAACCCAGCTGTGAGGCATTCTAAGATCTCGGCTATAAGAAGTTTATAAATGGTGAAAGTGATTAATGGGTAGAAATAGACTGGAGTATAGACATCTAACTCTACTCTAAAGGAGGGCCTGGGTCTCTTATAAGTGGCCCAACTCCCTGGAGAGCTTGGAGCTCATCCAAAAACTAAGACAATATTCCTCAAAATACCTTTCCCAGACTTCTAGAGTAGGATATTTTTAAATAAAAATCTTTGAATCTCACTCTATAAATCAGTCTGTCAGTGGGTAGAATGCTATAATCTACATTTATAAACAAATCCCTCAGCTGATTCCTATACACACTAAAATCTGAGAACTTCACATTTAAGAGCCATTGTGGGATAGCCAGAGGATCTAGGCCAGTGGTTCTCTAACATCAACATGCATCAGAACCTCCTGGAGGTTAAAAACAGATTGCTGGGCCCCAGCTCCAGAGATTCGGATTCAATAAGTCTGAGTGAGAATGAGGATTTGCATGTCTTACAAATTTCCAAGTGATAATAATACTGCTGGGCTAGGGACCACACTTTGAGAATCACTCAATAACAAAAAGACTCAAGAGTTTGCAGCAAGTGGTTCCATGTGATCGCCTTGATTCAGAGCAAGAGAGAAAGAACTTGGATGTACAGGAAGCAAGGAGAATATCCCTTTGGTGAGAAAACATTAGTAAGAGCTAGACAAGATGGGCAGGTCTTAACCATGCAAGTTGGGTGTAGGGCAAGACTGCACAACTGAAGAAACCTTAGTGCATTAGGAAACCAAGGCAGGAGCTTTTCTAGACATGGTCTTTTTAGGTCAGAGTCAGAGAGCAGGGAAGAAATGGGGCCATGCCAGGCAGGGCTGTCAGATAAGGCAGGGCACAGCGGCTCCTTCATCTAGCCAAAGGGGAAGGTTAGTAGAAGTGCAACAAAAAAAAAAAAAAAAAAAAAAAAAAAACCCAGAATGAAACAATAATAAGTTATGATGGTAAGCTAGTGTACCCAAACATTGTGGATGCCAAATGGGAGGACTTGAGCAATCAGAAAGTAGGAAAGAAATGAAGCAACAAGACAATGGGCAATAGAGAAGGTGTGAAACTCAGATAGGAAGTTCAAAGATTCCAGCTACATATGATCTACAGGCATGGGTCACTGTGCATTTCCTGCTTTTGCAGGAACCATGTTTTGCAGGAACCATGCAACCATGTTTTGCAACATGGTTGAGTTTAGGAACTAACACAGCAAGATCGAAAAGTGAAAGAAAACAGCTCAGAAAGCACATCCTACGCCCAGCATGCTGAAGGAGAATTAAACATGAAGCCTAATTCCCTAGGTTTGCCAAGCACTGTCTTGTCAAGTGGCAGGACTGAGACTGAACATCAAAGACCATCAATGCCCACAAAACAGAGTAGAGGCAGAGATACAAGGAAGGAAAGGAATTGAGGAGGGAATTTATTTCTGCCCATCAGGAGTTAACCATTTTACCTACCCCAAGCTTTACAGTTGCACTTTCTTATTTCTTAGATTTATCTAATTACACAAGTAATATACAAATATGTTCTTATAAGCACTTCAAACAATAAAAATGCATCTAGGAAAAATACTAAAAGTTCCTTTTTACCTGCTCAGCCCCAGTCAGGTTTGAGCGTAAGTATTTAAATGCACATGTCATTGTATATGATTTGGTGGTGGTTGTTTCGCTAACAAAAATAGTATCATGCTCTGGATACTGATCTGCCACTTGTGTTTTGTGTTTCTTTTTTGTTTACTGTTTTTGCATCTTCTGACATGACTCTACATCTTGGACATGTTTCCATATTAGCACATAGACAGTCTATCTTATTCTTCCTAATAGCTGCATGGTATTCTATAATATGGATGTGTCTTTATTTAATGTTTTTCCTTTTTTCCTATTTATTTATTTATTTTATTTTTTGGAGACTGGGTCTCACTCTGTCACCCAAGCTGGAATGCAGGATCATAGCTCACTGCAGCCTTGAATTTCTAGGCTCAAGCAGTCCTCCTGCCTCCCGAGTAGCTAGGACTACAGCCAAATGTCACCATGCCTGGCTATTTTTTTTTAATTATTTTTCTTAGAGACAGGGTCTCACTATGTTTTTCAGACTGGTCTCAGACTCCTGGGCTCAAGGCATCCTCCCCTCTGGGCCTCCCAAAGCACTGGGATTACAGGCATGAGCCACTACCCTCAGCCTAACCTTTTATTTTTCTATTACTGGAAATTTAGGTTCTTTCCAGTTTTTCTCTATTACAAAGACATGCTATACTGATGATCTTTAAAAGCCTGAAGGAACATGTCTACAGAATAGATTGTAAAAACAGGAATGCAGAGTCAGAAGGTATATGCATATGCCAGATAGTTTCTGTCTGTCACTGCAGACCCACTTGTACCCTTTAGCACCCTCTTTCTCGCCCAAGAAGACTGACCCATATGGACTATAACTCTAGGCTCCCTTGCCTCTGGCTTCTGTTTGGATTTTGCTAGTGGGAGGTACAGGGAAAAGATTGGAAGAAAGGAAGAGAGTGACTCTGGGTTATTTGTTTATCTCAATACCCTCCCTGCTATCAGAGTAGATTGGCTGTATCCTTTTGTCAAAGTCCACAGCTCCTGGCAGGCTGCCCCTTCCATACAGTTCCAAGTTCTGCTAACCACTCCCTACTCTCGCTGCCTCAGACCTAGGGTGGTAATGGTTTCCTGCTCTGGCCAACCATCCCTTGTTGGCTTCCCTAATCCCTTTATTGCATGCCCTCAATTACCCAGTTTGAAAGTGCCATCTGTTTCATGCCAGGACCTTGACTGATACCATGCATTTTGAATTTTGATGCATATTCCTAAATTGTCTACTAAAAGGCTGTAGCCATTTGTCCTCCTACCAACAGTGTGTGAGTGCCCAGTTAACCCACTTTGTTCAGACTGCTAGAGGGAGTACTGGATAAGCAAGAGCTTAAATGCTTTGAAATTCAATGATGTACACAATGATGGTCAACTCATCATGATGGATAAAAGGTCAGAGCTGCTTAAGATTCCCCTCTCCCTGTGCCATTAAAGAATAATTCTTGAGCTGACCAAAGACCTTCAGAAAAGTTCTCTGTGACTTTTGCTCTCAATCAAACATCCCTTTTTTAAACCTCGGTGCACCATTTCCATGACTATTGGCAGGCTCACCTCACATGCATTGAAGCAGAACTATTACTGAGCCAAAAGGAACATTTCTCTTGGTATCAGATGCCAGTTTCATGGGTTGGCTTAATCACAAATTCCACAGGAATCTCAAGAAAGGCTCTGAATAAGCAACATAACTAGCCATGCCTGTTTTAGGGAGTATTCCTCAGAAAATCCTGGAAATAGGACAAACTGTAATGGACTCACAAACTGCTGAGTGTCAAAACTGTTTCTGAGGGCTGGGTGCAGTGGCTCACGCCTGTAATCCTAGCACTTTGGAAGGCCAAGGTGGGCAGATCACCTGAGCTCAGGAGTTCGAGACCAGCCTGGGCAACATGAGGAAACCTTGTTTCTACTAAAAAATACAAAAAATTAGCCAGGCATGGTGGTGCACGCCTGCAATCCCAGCTACTTGGGAGGCTGAAGTAGGAGAATCACTTGAACCTGGTAGGCGAAAGTTGCAGTAAGCCAAGATCCCGACACTGCACTCCAGCCTGGGCGACACAGCAAGACCCTGTCTCAAAAAAAAAAAAAAAAATCAACAAGTCTTTGTAGCTGATAATTAGACTAAAGATGTTAAAACAAAATTCAGGAGAAAACATTCTCCAAGAGTATTGGGGCTGCTGAAGGTGTTTTTCTCAGCCATCATAGAGGAAGAAATGGCACTGAGAAAGCTTCTAAGGGTCTCTGTGCATGAAGCCATTTCATCTGGCAGCTTTACAGTTGAGATTCTTCCCGTATATTCCTCATTAAGGCAGAATTCTCTCTTGTTGCTACTTAACTGGAGTCCGATGTCCAGAATCCCCTCATCTTCCACTGCCTGTTCAGCATGCAGAATTCTGATTTTTCTTCATTATATCCTCATTGTCAGAACATGATCATCTTTTCTCCAGTCTATTACAATTGTCCAGTATCTATTCATATGCATATGTTAATATTACATAAAGATTTTTTTCAACCAGCCTTACTAGAAGAAAAGAATCTCCTTTTATAAAGATTCTTAATTGGGGCATTGCCTTATACACTGTTTCCTGAATGTAAAAAGCTACGGGAGGATGGCACTGTCTGGTCTGCGGTTTCCAGCAGAAAAATATTGTCACTTAGCTGTTGAAATAACTGCTTCAGCTTTACACCTCCTTTGTGGTAGGAACAGTGATGGATCAGGCAGCAAGGTTTGTTTACTTAAGGTAAAATGGCAGATTTTATCACAATAATGCAATGGTTTGAGTTTCATTTATAAAGATGACACTATTGACCTACCACAAGGAGAAGGAATACCTTGTGCCTTGAATTATTTTTATGTTTTGTGTTTTTTTGTTTTGCTTTTTACCAAATTGGGCTGAGGCATCCACAGCCTCCCGTTCATACTTCCTTATGGTCAAAAGCCACTATGGTGGATAACAGGGGCCACAGAGGCCAGAAGAAAAATTCCACTTGGTTTAGATCTTAAGGCTAACAACTGCCACCCTATACTTCTACCCTCATACTGGTTACTAACATTTATTGAGCTCCAGCAATGTGCTTGCCACAATGCTATGAACTTTATGAGCATTGCCCCTTTAATCTTCACACAACTTCTTAAGTCAGTACTATCATTATTCACATTTTACTGAGGCACAATAGAGAGATTAGTGACTTGCCCAAGGTCACACAGCTTAGAGATGGCAGAGTTCAGATTTGAATCCAAATGTCCTGAGTCAAATTCACAGTAGCAGAGTCTGAGATAAAATTCAGGTGCAAGTTATTCACTAAGCATATGGTACCAGAAGAAACCAACAAGGTAAGTAGGGGAAGGCATATTTATTACTTTTTTCATTGCTACATTAAAAAGTATCTCAAAACCTAGTGACTTAAAATAACAAGAAATATTTAGCATCTTATATTTTTCTGTAGGTCAGAAATCTGGAGTAGCTTAGTTGGGTGATTCTGGCTTAGGGGTCTTAGGGTCTCTTATAAGGTTGCAGTCACAATTGTCAGCTGGGGCTGCAGTCATCTGAAGGATTGACTGAGGCTGTAGGATCCACTTCCAAGATGGCTCCCTCATGTAAATGGCAAACTTGTGCTGGCTATTGGTGAGAGGGCTCAGTTCCTTGCCACATGGACCTCTTCATAGGACTATTTGAATGTCTGCTTCACAAGGCAAATGGCTTCCCCAGGGAGGACAGACCAAGACAGAGCAAGGTGGAAGCCACAATGAATTTTATGATCTAGCCTTGGACGTCACACATATCATTTTCACAGTATCCTATTGGTCACCCAGGTAAGCCCTCTTCATTGTGGAAGGGGACTCTACAAGGGCATGAAAACCAGAAAACAAGAGTCATCAGAGGTCATTTTGGAGGCTAGCTACCACATATGCCAAGAAGGGATAAAAGCCAAGCAAGAGTAAGATTTCAGGCAAAGTCCCTGCCTCACCCTGATCCTACAGTGAACTCCGAAGTGTCAGTTGCATCTCAAAGTTTGTCCCACTCCAAGAAAAAAAGATCCAGGCTTTTATGGTCCTACAACAGTAAGATATAGGCATGGCCTGTGAACTTCCAGGCATTTCTGGCTGCCTGTGCAAAGGAAACAGCTTCAATAACGGAAAAAAGATGGTACCAGAAAGGTCACAGATGTTATTAATAGCTACTGAAAGCACACAGAAGCTGGGAGCTGGGCTCCGAGATTCGGTAAATGGAACAGAGGAAATCTAGGTGAGGCCCTAACAACTTCCTTCTACTCTGTGTTACATCCTACTCTAGAATTCCCACTCTTAAATACTAGCTTGCAACATTTGGCTTTTGACTTTGTTAAGATCTTCTGCTTTAAAACTGTGACCAAGAAATGCACACCTTGTACACACTTCTCTAAAGAGAAATGTGACTTTCTTGAAGCCCTTTTTGATAGATATTATACTCTCTATCTTGCTTATCTAGGGTTTTAAATAATATATTTAAATATGTAATATATTTATATATTATATTTATATATAATATATTTTATATATTATATATAATATAATATATAGTTATATATTATATTTATATATAATATATTTTATATATTATATATAATATAATATATAGTTATATATTACATATTTATATAAAAATATATAGTTATATATTTAATATTTAATATGCATTTATTATACCTTAATAAATATTTATATATTAATAATATATTGTATATTAATTGTATATTTACATATAAATATTACATATACATTATATATAATTTTACAGTCTCAATGAAATAGTTCAATAGACAAAATTCACTTTTGTCAAGACTTGTTGGTGTTTTTCTGTCTTTTGGACTCCTCATCCTGACTTCTCACCAATTATTTATTGTATTCACTTCTAGCTCTGTGCCAACTTCTAACTACTAAACCCAACCTATTACTTTCCAGGGCAAATAATGTTCTACTGTCTAACTCCTTCCAAGGACTTTCAAAATGGAAACTCTTGAATGTGTGTGTGTGTGTGTGTGTATATATATATGTATGTGTATATATATGTGTGTGTGTATGTATATATATGTGTGTGTATGTGTACGTATATATACTGCATGTGATATATATGTGTGTGTATATACATATAAATATATACTGAAACTATTCTAAAAATTAGTCAGACTTTCATATCTGTTGGTATTGGAGAGATATTCAGTCCTAACCAGTCCAAGCTTGAGTGCACCAAAATTGATGATAAAAGCTTCCTAAGATTTTAGTGTATACACACACACACACACACACACACACACACACGCACACACACATATACCCCAAGGAAGCCAGGAAATGAGGCTAAGCAATCCAATGGCTAATAGGATAAATAATTTAAGGAACCCAGCATTCTCATCCTCAAACCTCATAGAGCCAAGCATAGAGTACTCCAAAATTAGACTTCTAAAAAATTTACTTCTTTTTGCATTTTCTTCCTCGGTGTTGGTGGAAGGGACATCAAGAGCAATCCTATAATGATGTGGCTTTTTTGAAGGGAATTTAGATTCATTAAAAGCAAGTCAGTCATTCATCTAAACAGTTCAAAAAGTGAGTTTTTTGGCCAATAAACTAGGAAAAACGTTCAACATCACTAATCATCAGAGAGGTGCAAATCAAAACCACAATGAGATACCTCATACCAGTCAGAATAGGTGATTATTAAAAAGTCACAAAATAACAGATGCTGGGGAAGTTGCAGAGAAAAGGGAACACTTATACACTGTTGGTAGCAATGCGAATTAGTTCATCCACTGTGGAAAGCAGTTTGAAGACTCCTCAAAGAACTAAAAATAGAATTACCATTGGATTCAGCAATCCCATCCCATTAATCTACCAAAAAGACATGCCCTTGTATGTTTATCAAAACACTATTCACAGTAACAAAGACATGGAATCAACCCAGGTGCCCATCAATGATGAATTGCATAAAGTGTGGTATATATATATATATACCATGAAATACTACATAGTCATAAAAGAGAATGAAAGCATGTCCTTTGCAGCGACATGGATACAGCTGGAGGTCATTACATGGATACAGCTGGAGGTCATTATCCTAAGCACATTAACACAGAAACAGAAAACCAAATACCACGTATTCTCACTTACAAGTAGGAGCTAAATATTGGGTACACATGGACACAAAGATGAAAATAATAAACACTGGGGTTTCCAATAAACATTGGGGATTCCAAACGCGAGGAGGAAGGGAGGGTAACAATGGTTGGAAAACTACCTATTGGGTACTCTCTTCACTACTTTGGCAGCGGGATCATTAGAAGCCCAAACCTCAGCATCACACAATACACCCATGTAACGAACCTGCACATGTACCCTCTGAATCTTAAAAAAAAAAAAAAAAAAAAGAGGAATCAAAAACAACTGACTTTTGAGACTTTGGGGTATACTTTTCTTGTGCTTACTTCAACAGTTGAGCTCTAATTCTCTTATAAGCCACAACACCTTGTTATATTTGTTAAACTATTTTAATATAGTGTGGGGCATGCCTACAGCACTCTCACAATAATACTGCCAAGTTGTCTCTAGATTTACTCTGAAATCAATTGAATTCAAATTGAAACAGTAATTAATGCTAAAGTTCTTTCCTCTGTTTTCAGCAAGCTGGTGTCTGTTTCCATGGAAACAGGCTGTCACTGCACCCTGCAGTAAAAACGTCAGAGATAGCTTATCAATTTTGGTGAGCTCAAGCTGCGACTAAATTTCTCTAACACCAACATATATGAAAGTCCAACTAATTTCTGCAATGAGAGGTGTTTTGTCACAAACAAAACCAAGGACTAGTTATCTGAGGAAGAGTATTATCTAATGATTGCTGACCCAAACTTTTAGCTGCAGCATCTATCTATAGGTAACTGCCTATAATTTTGTTTCAAGTTGATTTGTGTTTTAGAAGTTACCTATTTGAATTTCCATCAGTCAGGGGGATATAATGCTTCCAGAATTCTTTTATAATTTAAAAAGTGTTATCAAATCTGCAGTACTCTAATGTTTGTAATATGCTTTGTTTCTTATATTTGTCATTTAAGTAAGCAGGCCCATTTAATTCAATAAAGGTTTATTGAGGGATCTAAGTTTTAGGCCAGGAATTTTCAAACCATTTAAGAATTCCCTGGTGATTTTATTTAAAAAGAATTATAGGCCTTATCCCTTAGAGATTCTGCTTCAGTGTATCTGGGGTGGGGCCCAGCACACTAAATTCCCCATCTCCCCATCTGCAGATGATTTGAAAACCACTTCCCTAGGCACTTTTTTTAGGAGCTTTAGATGCAAAAATAAAGAAGTTAATCTGTGTCCTTCAAGTCCAGCACATGGGGAAAACATACCAAAAATACATTACAACACATAGTCCTAAAATGCCCAGTAATCCAGGGACACCCAGAACCCCTATATTAAAAGGGGACCCCATGGTTTCTTCTATCTTTCAGCTCAATATTGCATCACAAGTTTGTTAGTATATGAGGCTTCCAACTAACGTGAACAAGGGGAAAAGTTGAGACATATGTTCCCGGGGACTAGGAGTAATCGTTAGCCTCAGGCAAAGTGAGAAGAGGAAGGAAATTTTGAGTTAAAGGGAGGAAAAGACAAATAGACCCTCCACTCAAAAGAGGGCAGAGCAATTGCCAGGTAAAAAAGACAGATAAAGAACAAAGAAGAAAAACCATAGATACATACAAGAGCAAACGCGCTGGGGGACACCTGGGTGCATCATTGGTGAGAGAATCTACCTCTCTCTACCTCTAGATCTTGGACTTTCTTAACTGTTGGTATATTAGGTCAAGATCCTTAAAAGTGGACCATAAAATCAGGAGTCATATGCAAGTAATTTATTAAGGATATTTTTCCCAGGAAAAAACACTAAGGGAGTGGAAGAAATAGGTCAGGAAAGGGGAAGAAACCAAGCAAGGGTACAATTACAAGCAAAATCCTATAGAGGGTAGCTTCTGCCTTATCCTGCAAGGAAACTCTATAGTCTGAGTTATGCCTCAGAGTCATTGCTGCCAAAAGTACGTGAGCTGAGCTTTTATACTCCCATATTCATTAGTCATTGATTGAGGGCAGCCATGGGCTAACACGTACACGCAAGCACTCCCAGCTCCCATACAGGCAGAGCCTCCAGTAGCCCAAGGGCAAGCCTCCAAAGAAGGTCAGGTGTTAGGTTTTCAAAGCTAAAGCATACCAAGGCCAAAAGAGGGCGATCTAAAAAGGATAAAAGGGATCTGAGAAGATTTTAGCACCAACAATGTCTGCCACAGTGATCTAAATGCTGAAAGCATACTGTAATCAACACAGCAAATTCTAATGAGCTGGATTCTGAAACTTGAGGATTACTCAACATATCAGCACTCCATGATTTGTGGGGAGGGGAGATTCACTACAAGTGGAAGAAAATACCAAATACAGCATACCTTACAGTGTTATGGTTGTAGCAATGAACCATATGCAGAGAAACCAAAAAGCAGAAAATTACCAACTTTGGTTGGGGGTGGAATGGGCTGTGGGCAACCAAGAGTGGCATTCTGCAAGAGGTATTGTTTAAGTTGGGATTTCAAGAACGAACAGTGAACATGATGTCGAAGCAAGCCCATATTGTAAGGCATTGCATCTGCTCCAATATATTGCATCATTGACAAACTATAACAACCAAAAATATTCATAAGCAGGCTTGCAAACCAAATACATATTAGATCAGAAATGGAAACACAGAATGAAACACACAATGGTGAAGTACCGAGGTCATGGGCTTGGTAGGCTTGCTGGGCTCTGAGACTAGAGCAGCCTTTGGTGACTGGCAATTTACTTTCTATAAGGTAAATGGACTAAAAACACCTCATATAAAATGAGGAAACAGAGCCTGGCCTATCAACTGAAGCAACAGGCTGGGAGATACCTCCCTAACTCCTAGAAAGAGGCTGAAAAACACAGCTGTGCCTGTAGTTAATGACAGACAGCTTCAGGCTAGCAAAGAGAGAAGAGGCAGATTTAGCCTGAAAATCAGGAACTAAGCCAAACTGACAGTTAGCATAGAGAATGTATTTACCACATCAGCAACATCGCCAGGGCAGAAAGCACTAAGCTGATTCTGCATCGGGGGTCTGGGACCCAAGTGAAAGGGAGGAGTGAGCAGATAGGAAAATATGTAGAGACAAAGTGCTTAATTACAAAGCAGAATGAACCAAGATTAAGTAGATACAGAAAAGAGAAATACAGAGAAGAGTCTGTAGTCATAATGGACATTATCGATGATAGGCTATGAGCTCCAAGACCTACTGGAAAGGATTTGGTGATTGGAAAGCAGTGAGATCTTTGGTGAGTTTGAGGTTATACTGAGACCTATAGAGAGAACAGAATAACTTTAAAGTTGAAGGAAGAGAAGAAGCCTAAAATCAAAAGTGCTTTCTAAGAAACATGTTGAATAAATAAATATAAATCCATACTCAAGTACATAATAAAGGCACTGGACAAAAATATGGAAGGAAAAATTCTATGAAAGAGTTATCATACAAAAAGGGAAGATTGCCTACTAAAGAATAACAATTAGACTTCAGCAGAATTCATATCAGCAATAAATGCTAGAAGTCAATGGAAGATCATATCTTCATGGTGCTAAAAAAAACTATCAACCTATAATTTTATACCCAGATTAAGTATTATTCATTAGTTAAGGTGGATGGAGAGAATAACAAAATTTTCAGATATACAAATGTTAAGAAGGTTTACCACTCATAGAACCTTACTAAAAGAGATATTATAGGATGTTCTTTAGGAAAAAAAAAATAAAAATACTGGAGGAAAGAGTAGGTTAAAAAATAAGAAAACATAAAGTATAATTCATTATTTTTTGAAAAAATATTTTTCTTACAAATGGTAAAACTAAATCTCTAGCCATCAATAATAAGATGGGTGTTATTTTACGGATAGTAAAAGCATGATAAAGTCTTTAGTATGTTAGGGAAAAGGCCAAAATTAGGAAATGATTCTGTACAGTATTAAAAAAAAAGACATAAATATATTATATGTCAAAGTGTTAAGGATAACTAGTGAAAAAAATTAAAAGCATCTACTGTCAAAATAAACAAAGAATAGAAATATAGAGAAAAATGTATCAATCCACATACTAACTTCCTTTTTATGAAAAAAGATAGTGAATACTGAAAAAAAACTTCATCTATATACTTCATATAAAAAAGATTTCTCAAAGAAAACCATAGAGAAGGTTTTAAAATAAAAAGATGGGAAAACTATACCAGGAAGACATTAAACAAAAGAAAACTGGTATAGTCACATTAACATTAAACAAAACAGATTTAAATGAAAAGCATTATTAAGGATAAGTAGGAATGTTACATTAAAACAGTCAGTGTAAAAAAATACAACCATCAGCATTATAAATCATAAATTTAAGTGCACCAAATAATATAGCCTCAAAACACATAAAACAAGATGTGTTACAAGGAAAACTTGTAAAACCAAGTATTAGATGAATATTAAACATAATTCTAGGAGGTTCCAAGATGGCCAAATAGGAACAGCTCCAGTCTACAGCTCCCAGCACGAGCGACACAGAAGACAGGTGGTTTCTGTATTTCCAACTGAGGTACCAGGTTCATCTCACTGGGGCTTGTCAGACAGTGGGTGCAGGACAGTGGGTGCAGCCCACCAATTGTGAGCCAAAGCAGGGCAAGGCATCACCTCACCCAGGAAGTGCAAGGGGTCAGGGAATTTCCTTTCCTAGCCAAGGGAAGCTGTGACAGACGGCACCTGGAAAATTGGGTCACTCCCACCCTAATACTGTGCTTTTCCAATGGTCTTAGCAAATAGCACACCAGGAGATTATATCCTGCACTTGGCTCAGAGGGTCCCACGCCCACAGAGCCTCACTCATTGCTAGCACAGCAGTCTGAGATCGAACTGCAAGGCAGCAGCGAGGCTGGGGGAGGGGCACCCGCCATTGCTGAGGCTTGAGTAGGTAAAAAAAGTGGCTGGGAAGCTCGAACTGGGTGGAGCCCACCACAGCTCAAGGAGACCTGCCTGCCTCTGTAGATTCCACCTCGAGGGAAGGGCATAGCCAAACAAAAGGCAGCAGAAACCTCTGCAGACTTAAACGTCCCTGTCTGATAGCTTTGAAGAGGTAGTGGTTCTCCCAGCACGGAGTTTGAGATCTGAGAAGAGACAGACTGCCTCCTCAAGTGGGTCCCTGACCTCCGAGTAGCCTAACTGGGAGGCACCCCTCAGTACGGGCAGACTGACACCTCACACGGCTGGGTACCCCTCTGAGACGAAGCTTCCAGAGGAACGATCAGGCAGCAACATTTGCTATTCAGCAATATTCGCTGTTCTGCCGCCTCTGCTGCTGATACCCAGGCAAACAGCATCTGGAGTGGACCTCCAGCAAACTCCAATAGACCTGCAGCTGAGGGTCCTGACTGTTAGAAGGAAAACTAACAAACAGAAAGGACATTCACACCAAAACCCCATCTGTACGTCACCATCATCAAAGACCAAAGGTAGATAAAACCACAAGGATGGGGAAAAAAACAGAGCAGAAAAGCTGAAAATTCTAAACAACAGAGCGCCTCTCCCCCTCCAAAGGAACGCAGCTTCTCTCCAGCAATGGAACAAAGCTGGATAGAGAATGACTTTGAGGAGTTGACAGAGGAATGCTTCAGATTATCAAACTTCTCTGAGCTAAAGGAGGAAGTTCAAACCCATCGCAAAGAAGCTAAAAACCTTGAAAAAATATTAGATGAATAGCTAACTAGAATACTGCAGAGAAGTCCTTAAATGACCTGACAGAGCTGAAAACCATGGCACAAGAACTATGTGACAAATGCACAAGCTTCAGTACCCGATTCGAACAACTGGAAGAAAGGGTATCAGTGTTTGAAGATCAAATGAATGAAATGAAGTGAGAAGAGAAGTTTAGAGAAAAAAGAGTAAAAACAAATGAACAAAGTCTTCAAGAAATATGGGACTATGTGAAAAGATCAAATCTACGTCTGATTGGTGTACCTGAAAGTGATGGGGAGAATGGAACCAAGTTGAAACACACTCTGCAGGATATTATCCAGGAGAACTTCCCCAAACTAGCAAGGCAGACCAACATTCAAATTCAGGAAATACAGAGAATGCCACAAAGATACTCCTCAAGAAGAGCAACTCCAAGACACATAATTGTCAGAATCACCAAAGTTGAAATGAAGGAAAAAATGTTAAGGGCAGCCAGAGAGAAAGGTCGGGTTACCCACAAAGGGAAGCCCATCAGACTAACAGCAGATCTCTCGGCAGAAACTCTCCAAGCCAGAAGAGAGTGGGGGCCAATATTCAACATTCTTAAAGAAAAGAATTTTAAACCCAGAATTTCATATCCAGCCAAACTAAGTTTCATAAGTGAAGGAGAAATAAAATCCTTTACAGACAAGCAAATGCTGAGAGATTTGGTCACCAGCAGGCCTACCCTACAAGAGATCCTGAAGGAAGCACTAAACGTGGAAAGGAACAACAGCTACCAGCCACTGCAAAACATGCCAAATTGTAAAGACCATCAAAACCAGGAAGAAACTGCATCAACTAACAAGCAAAAAAACCAGCTAACATCATAATGACAGGATCAATTTCACACATAACAATATTAACCTTAAATGTAAATGGGCTAAATGCTCCAATTAAAAGACACAGACTGGCAAATTGGATAAAGAGTTTAGAACCAACAGTGTGTTGTATTCAGGAGACCCATCTCACATGCAGAGACACATATAGGCTCAAAATAAAGGGATGGAGGAAGATCTACCAAGCAAATGGAAAACAAAAAAAGGCAGGGGTTGCAACCCTAGTCTCTGATAAAACAGACTTTAAACCAACAAAGATCAAAAGAGACAAAGAAGGCCATTACATAATGGTAAAGGGATCAATTCAACAAGTAGAGCTAACAATCCTAAATATATATGCACCCAATACAGGAGCACCCAGATTCATAAAGGAAGTTCTTAGAGACCTAAAAAGAGACTTAGACTCCCACACAATAATAATGGGAGACTTTAACACCCACTGTCAATATCAGACAGATCGAGACAGAAAGTTAACAAGGATATCCAGGATTTGAACTCAGTTCTGCACCAAGCAGACCTAATAGACATCTACAGAACTCTCCACCCCAAATCAACAGAATACACATTCTTCTCAGCACCACATCACACTTATTCCAAAATTGACCACATATTTGGAAGTAAAACACTCCTCAGCAAATGCACAAGAACAGAAATTATAACAAACTGTCTCTCAGACCACAGTGCAATCAAACTAGAACTCAGGATTAAGAAACTCATTCAAAACTGCTCAACTACATGGAAACTGAACAACCTGCTCCTGAATGACTACTGGGTACATAATGAAATGAAGGCAGAAATAAAGACGTTCTTTGAAACCCATGAGAACAAAGATACAACATACCAGAATCTCTGGGACACATTTAAAGCAGTGTGTAGAGGGGAATTTATAGCACTAAATGCCCACAAGAGAAAGCAGGAAAGATCTAAAATTGACACCCTCACATCACAATTAAAAGAACTAGAGAAGCAAGAGCAAACACATTCAAAAGCTAGCAGAAGGCAAGGAATAACTAAGATCAGAGCAGAACTGAAGGAGATAGAGACACAAAAAACCCTTCAAAAACTCAATGAATCCAGGAGCTGGTTTTTTGAAAAGATCAACAAAATTGATAGACTGCTAGCAAGACTAATAAAGAAGAAAAGAGAGAAGAATCAAATAGATGCAATAAAAAATGACAAAGGGGATATCACCACTGATCCCACAGAAATAGAAGCTAACATCAGAGAATACCATAAACACCTCTACGCAAATAAACTAGAAAATCCAGAAGAAATGGATAAATTCCTGGAGACACACACCCTCCCAAGACTAAACCAGGAAGAAGTTGAATCCCTGAATAGACCAATAACAGGCTCTGAAATTGAAGCAATAATTAATAGTCTACCAACCAAAAAAAGTCCAGGACCAGACGGATTCACAGCCGAATTCTACCAGAGGTACAAGGAGGAGCTGGTACCATTCCTTCTGAAACTATTCCAATCAATAGAAAAAGAGGGAATCCTCCCTAACTCATTTTATGAGGCCTGCATCATCTGATACCAAAGCCTGGAAGAGACACAGCAAAAAAAGAGAATTTTAGACCAATATCTCTGATGAACATCAATGCAAAAATCCTGAATAAAATACTGGCAAACAAAATCCAGCAGCACATCAAAAAGCTTATCCACCATGATCAAGTGGGCTTCATCCATGGGATGCAAGGTTGGTTCAACATACAAAATCAATAAACGTAATCCAGCATATAAATAGAACCAAAGACAAAAACCACATGATTATCTCAATAGATGCAGAAAAGGCCTTTGACAAAATTCAACAGCCCTTCATGCTAAAAACTCTCAATAAATTAGGTATTGATGGGATGTATCTCAAAATAATAAGAGCTATTTATGACAAACCCACAGCCAATATCATACTGAATGGGCAAAAACTGGAAAAATTCCCTTTGAAAACTGGCACAAGACAGGGATGCCCTCTCTCACCACTCCTATTCAATGTAGTATTGGAAGTTCTGGCCAGGGCAATCAGGCAGGAGAAAGAAATAAAGGGTATTCAATTAGGAAATGAGGAAGTCAAATTGTCCCTGTTTGCAGATGACATGATTGTATATTTAGAAAACCCCATCATCTCAGCCCAAAATCTCCTTAAGCTGATAAGCAACTTCAGCAAAGTCTCAGGATACAAAATCAATGTGCAAAAATCACAAGCATTCTTATACACCAATAACAGACAAATAGAGAGCCAAATCATGAGTGAACTCCCATTCACAATTGCTTCAAAGAGAATAAAATACCTAGGAATCCAATTTACAAGGGATGTGAAGGACCTCTTCAAGGAGAACTACAAACCATCGCTCAATGAAATAAAAGAGGACACAAACAAATGGAAGAACATTCCATGCTCAGGGATAGGAAGAATCAATATCATGAAAATGGTCATACTGCCCAAGGTAATTTATAGATTCAATGCCATCCCCATCAAGCTACCAATGACTTTCTTCACAGAATTGGAAAAAAATACTTTCAAGTTCATATGGAACCAAAAAAGAGCCCACATTGCCAAGACAATACTAAGCCAAAAGAACAAAGCTGGAGGCATCACGTTCCCTGACTTCAAACTATACTACAAGGCTCCAGTAACCAAAACAGCATGGTACTGGTACCAAAACAGAGATATAGACCAATGGAACCGAACAGAGTCCTCAGAAATAATGCCACACATCTACAATCATCTGATTTTCAACAAACCTGACAAAAACAAGAAATGGGGAAAGGCGTCCCTATTTAATAAATGGTGCTGGAAAAACTGGCTATCCATATGTAGAAAGCTGAAACTGGATCCCTTCCTTACACCTTATACAAAAATTAATTCAAGACATATTAAAGACTTAAATGTTAGATCTAAAACCATAAAAACCCTAGAAGAAAACCTAGGCAATACCATTCAGGACATAGGCATGGGCAAGGGCTTCAAGTCTAAAACACTAAAAGCAATGGTAACAAAAGTCAACATTGACAAATGGAATCTAATTAAACTAAACAGCTTCTGCACAGCAAAAGAAACTACCATCAGAGTAAACAGGCAACCTACAGAATGGGAGAAAATTTTTGCAATCGACTCATCTGACAAAGGGCTTATATCCAGAATCTACAAATAACTCAAACAAATTTACAAGAAAAAAACAACCCAAAAGTGGGCGAAGGATATGAACAGACACTTCTCAAAAGAAGACATTTATGCAGCCAACGGACACATGAAACAATGATCATCATCACTTGCCATCAGAGAAATGCAAATCAAAACCACAATGACATACCATCTCACATCAGTTAGAATGGCGATCATTAAAAAGTCAGGAAACAACAGGTGCTGGAGAGGATGTGGAGAAATAGGAACACTTTTACACTGTTGGTGGGACTGTAAACTAGTTCAACCACTGTGGAAGACAGTGTGGCAATTCCTCAAGGATCTAGAACTAGAAATACCATTTGACCCAGCCATCCCATTACTGGGTATATACCCAAAGGATTATAAATCATGCTGCTATAAAGACACATGCACACGTATGTTTATTGTGGCACTATTCACAATAGCAAAGACCTGAAACCAACCCAAATGTCCATCAATGTAGACTGGATTAAGAAAATGTGGCACATATACACCATGGAATACTATGCAGCCATAAAAAAGGATGAGTTTGTGTCCTTTGTAGGGCCATGGATGAAGCTGGAAACCATCATTCTCAGCAAACTATCGCAAGGACAAAAAACCAACCACCGCATGTTCTCACCCATAGGTGGGAATTGAACAATGAGAACACTTGGTAACAGGAAGGGGAACATTACACACTGGGGCCTGTTGTGGGGTGGGGGGAGGGGGGAGGGATAGCATTAGGAGATATGCCTAATGTAAATGACGAGTTAATGGGTGTAGCACACCAACATGGCACATGTATACATATGTAACAAACCTGCACGTTGTACACATGTACTCTAGAACTTAAAGTATTATGAAAAAAAACATAATTCTATCATAAATTGATAGATCAAGCAAGCAAAGTAAGAGCATAGATTTGAGTCTTGGAAAACAGTTTGTAAATATATATATATGTGTGTGTGTGTATATATATATACATACACATATATATTTATATACAGAAAGACAGAGAATGGCATGAACCCAACAGAGACCATAGTTTAAGTACACTTGGAACAATTACAAAAACTGACGAAACACTATGTCACAAAAATAATCTCAAAAAGTATGAGGAATTGATATCTCATATATCATATTTTATGACCACAATGCAATTAAATTCAAAAAACCTTAAAAATCAAAAGTAGTTCTATTTCTTTGCATAGCTTCACAGTTCCTCCTAAAATACTTTTAGGTTGGCTCTACCTCGAGTCTTTTAGGGATTATTCTCCTCAAAGTTAGACGCAAGTCCCATCAAAGCTTAAAACATTTTAGGATGCTAACACAGATATTTACCTTGTAAAGCTATGGGCAGTATATTATTGCTTTTGCACACTGACAGTCAGTCTGATTGCCAGAAAGATTTGATTGTTTGAGGTTATTGCTAGAAAAAAAAAAGGTTATATTTTATTATTGTCTCAGTTAAACCAGCTGGAAGACTGAAGCAAATAGAAGTATTCCTCCTGCAGCCACTAAGAATTCTAATAAACAAAACCTAATACACTTAATTTCCAATTATATTCTATTAGCTGGACCTGTGGATCATATGTAATAAAATGACGGGAATTTCTTCAGGGTTAAAAATAAAATACAATTGAAGAATCTTTCACATGTGTATACTTTTGAAATTCAAGGGCTAAGAATTTCAGGTTAAAGAGAAATCATAAGATAAATTTTTAAATGTTTAGAAAGTAAACTTTAACAAAAGAATGACATCAAAATTTGGGAGCTACAGCTAAAATGGCAGTTAGAGAAAATCAGTAGCTTAAATTCATTGTTTAAAATATTAAATGAATTCTAACTAAAGGTAAGCGTTCAATGGAAAAGTTAGAAAAATATAATTAAACCTAAAGTATGAAGAGGAAAAGATAATAAATATGAGATAAATGTAGTGAAATAGAAAACAAAAAAATACAGAAGATCAATACACTGAAAAGAAGGTTGTTTCAAGAAATTAATAAAGCTCCTATCTCCAAATAAAGCCATATTCTGAGATAATTACAAGGGGAAAATGTACATAAATGCAATATTAAGTATGCAAAATCCTACATAACAGTACAGATTTTTTAAAATAAAATAATTCGGTGTTCAATTCTATTCAAGTCAGAACAGGAATAGGATCCCTGAATGGGCAGACTAGGAAGTAGGAACAGGAATTCTTAGGAACGGAAGAATTAATAAGAAACCCAAATGACCAACAAATGAAGAGATGTTCATCTTCATTAATAAGCAAGAAAATGCAAGTTAAAATACAAAGTAATACCATTTCATAATTTAGCATATCTATTCTCATTTCTATCTATTACTGTTTACACAGAAAATAAAAGAGAATTTTGAATAAAATAATTTGATTTAAGATTTGGCAAGCTTGTTCAGTATATCCTTAACATACAAACATCAACAGCATTCCTATATATTATTAACTAATTTTTAAATGCTATTGAAAAAACACTCTATTCACAAGGAACAATAGTCATTAGGTATCTAGAAATAAGCTTAGCAAATATGTACAAGACATCTCTAGAGAACAATTTCACCGCAATTTTGATTAAAATCCAAACAGGATTTTACATAAACCTTGACAAACTAATCCCAGGAGTCACATGACAATAGTAAAAAAATTACAAATAACTGGATACAGGGGCAGCATTGTTTGCCATCTCAAATATCACAATCATGGTAAAATTACAGTTAATACTGCATGGTACTAGCATATGGCTAGATAAATATGGTCTTTCCATATATGCATAGTTTATTTCTGGACAATTTGTTCCACTTGCTTATGACAGATGTGATCTTACAAACCAGTGGGGGAAAATGTGGATTATACAACAAATGGTATAATAAAACAACCTTGGATTTCTAACCCTCATAATATGTGAATGCATTCTAGGTTGAAGAAAGACTTTTTTTGTATAAAACATTTATTTATTGGTCTTTTGGGGGAATTGGATGCATCACTACTGTATTACAGGTGAGCCATTAATTCTGTAGCTTCATCAACATTAGCTGATTTTCTTTAATGACCTGCTGAGGAATCAGTTCATTCTGCAGAGGTTCAAAAGAAAGGCCCTTTGAGAAGCATGCAAGTTCCTATTGTATACTTACCAAAGCTTTACTCACTTTAACCTTTTCATCATTCATATTTATCTTCTTAATATTAGTAGTAACTGGTTTTGCTTTGTTTTTAGTCTTAAAGGTTTTTTTTTTGGCTGGCTATGTAAAATACATTTCTGGACTTCTGCCCTATTTTTTTTTTTAATTTTCGTTTTCCTGAGATAAAGCCTCCTTCTGTCACAAAGCCTGGAGTGCAATGGCAACATCAAGGCTCATTGCAGCCTCAACCTCCCACCTCCCGGCTCAAGTGATCCTCCCACCTCAGCCTCTCAAGTAGCTGGAACCACTGGCCCATGCCACCACACTTGGCTAATTTAAAAAAAATTTTTTTTACAGAGACGAGGGTCTCACTATGTTGCCCAGGCTAGTCTCAAACTCCTGGGCTCAAGTGATCCTCCTGCCTTGGCTTCCCAAAGTGCTGGGATTACAGGTGTGAGCCACTGCACTCAGCCAGCCCTGTTCTCTTGATTTGTTCTTGGCCATTGCCTGTGATACCTGGGTGCAGCTCATTAAGCTCCAGGTGACTCCATCTACACCTGAAAAAAGATTTTAATGCAAAATGTAAAACTTCAGAACTTTTAGAAAAAGTTACAAGGATTTTCTTTATAACAGTATAGGCATTTCAGTTTTCCATTTCTAACAATGCACACTGAGTCTGAAAACAACAATTTGTTATTTCTCATGATTCTGTGGGTCAAGAATTCGGGCAGGGATCAGCTGGAACGTTTTCTGTTTTATGTGGTGGCTAGGATAATACACTCAGCTGCATTTAATTGGTGGCTGAGCTGTCTGGAATGTCCAAGAAATATTAACTCAATTATGTGGTGTCTTGATGCTCCTTTATGTGAACTCTCTGTCTCCACATGGATAACCTGGGCTTGCTCGCAGTACGGTGATCTCATATTTCTTATATCACTTCCATGGCATTCTGTTGATCAAAAAAAAGTCACAGAGGCCACCCAGACTCAAGAGGAGTCTGATAGGTGGAACAACAAAGTAAATTGTAGGCTGGCTAGTTTTCCAGAGAGAAATAGGGAAAGAGAAAGTTGAAGGACCCTTCTGAAGTAATAATTAATTTCAAATAGTATCTCTGGGAACTATCCCTTCAAAGGAGCCCAAATTTCATTGGATTTATGGGGAAGCAATTTTTATCCTAAGTCATTGTTTGAAACATACAGCAATGAGACAGCAATTAGTGAAGCTCAACTGCTGGATGGGGTCAGGGAAAGAGACAGTAATAGAGAGCCCTGCCAAAACCACTGTCATCCCAGCATGACTGTGGGTACATCTAAGGCTGCACTGCAATGAAAAGCAACATCAGGGGATTCACACTGTATAGGTAAATAGACTTCACTGAAATAATTTTGCTGGTAATTAAACAAGTAAACAAGCAAATAATAAGCCCTGAAAAGGAGTAACTACTTCCCAGAGTTGCTACAATATATTATCTAATATTTTTGTTTTCAACACAAAAATTACAAGACATGCAAAAAGACAAGAAGGTAAAACCCATATACTACAAACCAACCGACCAAACAAACAAAAATCAAGCAGCAGAAATTCTGAGTGACCAAATGTCAGATTTGACAGATTAAACACTACAAAGTAGTCATTATAATTATGTTCAGAAACCTAGATGAAACCAGGTCTTCCCTGCTTGCCTGTTGCAGCATGGAACTCATGTGCCTTGAGCTGGGTTAAAGGTGATTGGGGTCCTAGTATTCTCAGTGGCAACATACCCAAGGTAGAGAGACTCCATTCCACAAGTGAGGGCTGGGCAGAAGAAGGGAGCCCCTCCGTCTCACCTGCACTTGCCCAGAGCTTAGATTCAGCAACAGACAGTTGACGGCAGGATGAGAAATGGTGATTGATTTTGTGCCTCTTCCAGTAAGACAGCCCTCAACTGGGAGCTGGGAGAAAAAGGAACCCTGTATTCTTGGCTATACCAGTATTGAGTGGAGTTCCTGACTTACAGAACTGAGAGAAGGGAGGGAGGGTACAAATACCACAGACTCTTAAAGTTCTTCTTGAGTTTCAGTATATCATCTTGAATAAATGTTTCTTCATTTTCATTATGCCCGTAGGGCTATTCCCAGAGACTTTAAACGCTTATTTGTTTTTTATAATTTCAAGCAGTTTCACTAGGGAGCGGGTCCACAGAGCTCCTCACATATAATGAACAAACAGGGTTTATTCCAAGAATGTAAGAAAGTTGCAATATTTTTAAAAAGTTATTAATGTAATGCTTTATATTAATATATCTTTAAAATTATGTATCCATACATGTTTAAAAAAAAAAGCATCTGGTAATAGTCAAAGCCCATTCTTTTAAAACACTTGATAAAATAGGCATTGGGCCTTCTTTATCGTGATAAAATAAGATTGAATAAAGCCAGCATCTTACTTAATAGGGAATCAGTACAGGCAGTCACACTATAGTTAGAAACACTGCAAGGATCTCACTATGTCCACTACTCTTAACATTGTATTGGAGGTATTCGCCAACGCACTGAGACAAAAGGAAACTTGGAGGCAAAAGGCTTTAGAAGGAAAAGTGCAACAGTATAAATAATATGAGTATAATAGGAATAAACAAGTGCATTAATCACAACGAACTACTGATGAGGCTATGAATGTCAGATAATCTACTCTAAAGTCGCACCTTTATAAATTCATACACACACACAAGATTATCCATTGCAACTTGAGAAAGCAAAAATTTGGAATCAACCCAATGTCATTCAACAGCAGTGGTATGAACTGTGTAACTGCCACAAAATGGAGTGCTATGCAACTTCAGAAGATGATGAGGAAGATCTCTATGAATTGAAGTAAACTCAGCTCCAGGATATACTGTTAAAAGGAAAAGGCAAAGTACATAAGAGTATGTATACTAGCCTACCATCTTGGTAAGAAAGTATGGGAAATATAAATACGTATGGAAAAACAAGCACAGGAAAGGCAAACCAGAAAACTAAAAAAGGCAGATTTTCTGAGTATTTTCTTATATGTGTTTTGATATATGCACTGTGTAAATGTTTTACTATATTCAAAAATAAAAGAAACCTCTAAAATGACAAGAAATGATCATAACTATATCAAAATGTTTAAAAAGAAAGCACAAAAGAAAGAGAGAGAAAATTATTTCAGGTAATTGTAGAGCACAATACTCTGTATATAGTTATCAGGACATAGTAAGAACAAAAAGAATTGCAAAGAAATTATAATAATATTTACTCAGTAGTAATATTGGTATACTGATTTTTAAATAATAGTGTTACTAGAAATCATATATTCAGTGTAAGAGAAAACAAAAGTTAAAAATAAATAAAGAATTCTGGATAAATTTGAATTGAAAATTTCAATGTGAACTTGTGAAACTAGCCCACACAAAGGGCCAAGAAGCAATCCCACACTCAGTAACAGGGAGTATTTTTAGCTCTCAGATCCTAGCTTTCTTCGTAATATGAATCAGAACTTCTTGGAGAAATGGTTAATTCCAGGTCTGGGACAGAGGAAGTATGAAGTGAGTCTGGTTCATCATGTGTCAGAAAGTTACAAAGTGCCCAAAGCAAATGAAAGTGTACCAAAAGAATCCAGGGCAAGTAGGCTTGAAAAGGTTCCCACTGGCCAAATTTGGGAGATTTTAATAAGTGATGGTAACACACTTAATAAAGAAAAACTCATGAATCAGTGTAGCTGACCTTAATTGTTGGTGCCTTACTCATACCCCTTCATCAGTAGACTTCTGAGTGCCAGTACCTGCCAGCACCCGGGTTTCTTTGCTGGAGGGCTTTCTCTGGATAATGGAGCCCTTTTGTCTGCCCACATGGCCAGCTGATAATACCAACTAATTAATGCTCCTAGGAGCAGTCTTCAAAGAATGACTGACAGAAATTGGTGAATAAATACCTCTCAAATGAGATGCTCTATGGCACATGCGTTACGTGGCTCTTTTCTGCATCAGGATTAAGTTCTAGTTAATTGCAGTGGTGAGCCCCTAAGTAACACTCCCTGATTATTTTCCATCTCTTCCCTGTCTCATTTCCCTACTCCTCTACCAGTGTCTTTGGAATCACTTTCTAAATAACTACCTTCACTTGAGTTCTGTCTCAGGGTCTGTTTCTGGGGAAACCCAAACTAAGATAGCCCATAATAATACTCAAAAGGAAGAAAAGAAGGGAAAACCCACTCATCTGCCATCAACGGAGATGACTTACTTTAAAAATTGCTAATTAAAGGAAAAGAATGAAGTAATCACCCTGGAGGAAAAACTGGAGTTCACTCCCAGTTATTCAGTGATAAATGCTCTTCTTTTTAGCAGACTGTCAACTAATAAATGTGGAATAATTGAAAGAATTAGAAAATTACCATCTTAGAATCACTAATTATATCATTGATTCAGGCATCAAGGTATGCTAAAACTATTAGATAAAAGAGTCATGGGAAAGAGGAAAACGTTCAGTTATCAGGAGACATATGTTCTAAAGTAAACGTTAAATGAAAGCACGAGGAAAGATTCTGAAAAGTCCAGATTATGCATTATGCCACTTAGTCAATTGTCCTGATGACTTCAAAAAGTCAGTATCATAAGAAAAAATTGTAGGGATGACCATTCTAGAATGAAATAGTTTAAAGAAACAAAACCAAATGTAATGAGTGAAATTTGAATGGATGTTGTACAGAAAAAAAAGTTATAAAAAGATATTTCGGGGAAAAATTGCCTTTTTGTATTGACAGAGTATTACATGAGGTAAGGGAACTCTTGTCAATTTTCGTGGGTGCAGCAATGATGTGGAGGTTATATAGGAGAACACCTTACTCTTAGGAGAGGTATGTGGAAATATTTTGGGGTGAAGTGTCGTGATGATGCCTGCAATGACTTAACTTAGGTTTAAATGTTCCACGTATATGTGGTGTTGGGGGAGGTAGTAATAAATAAAATAAATGAAATGAGAGAAGGAGAATGAATAAGCAAAATATTAACAACTGTCAAAACTCAGTACCAGGTATATGAGTGCTCCTTGTACCACTCTTTCAACTTTCTGTATGTTAGAAAATGTTTACTATAGAAATTGGAAAAATATACATCTGAGGTAAATATGGCAAGATACCAATATTTTTAAAACAGATGGTAGGGATATGCTTGTTTATTATGCTACTCTCTATATTTTTTATGTTTGAAATGTTTCACAATATAAGTTAATAATTACATAAACAAAACAAAGCACTAAAGAAATGAGTTGGAGTTTACAAGTTGAAGAAGGAGAAGAAGGTATTTCAGGTAGAAGAAACAAAATGTGCGAAGACCTACGGCATATAAGAGCATGTTTTCCTCCTTCACTCTGATAGGAAGAGCCTGAAGGAAGTGGCCAGTAGGAGAACAGTCAAAGGGACTCCAAATTTAAGGTGAAGGGAATGAAGCACTACAAAAAGTATGTAAGCTGAGGAGAAACACAAATCAGAGAGGCATAGACTAGAATTAGAGAAGTCTGGAGTCTTTGGCAACAGTCCAGGTAAGTGGTGACTCAGGCCTAAAACCTGCTTGGGTCAATGAGAATGGACAAGATTTTGAAGAAGAAGAAAATTATTTTCAAGTATTTCTCATTCAACACCCTATAGCTCATCATACTTTCTAGTTAGAGGAACCCAGAGAAACTAGATCAACACTAATGAGCAACCCCTACTTTCTAAATTCACTAAGATGAACACACAGCTTTATAACAAATGCATATTTATAGAACCTGTTTAGGAGATAATTTGTCTGATAAAAAAGAATAATTTGAGCCAATAGGAGATATTTCAAGTTGTGGTGGTTTATTTATTAAGATTTCTGTTTTGTAAAACCAGGCACATTCTAATAAATGTTATCAAAATGGAAAGAACGCCTGTAAAACTACACCATGATTACATCCTCTCCAATTTTATTGCTTTCCATCAGCTAATAATTACATGTCTGTCCCTGGATTTATCATTTTAGCACACTTTTGTCAGAAAAAAAATAGGGTGTTGGGGTGGACAAAAAGCTGCTACTAACCGATGTGATACTTTCGTGTGAATTAGGAAAAGGTTCTCATTCTTTAACAATTTATTTTCAGCTTTACTGAGGTATAATTGACAAATAAAAATTGTATATATTTGAGGTGTACAATTTGATGTTTTGATATACATACACATTGTGAAATAATCACAATCAAGCTAATTAACATGTTCCTCATCTTACATAGTTACCATTTTCTTTCGTGTGTGTGTGTGTTGAGAACACTCAAGATCTACCCTCTTAGCAACTTCTACGTATACAATACAGTATTGTTAATTATAGTCACCAGACTGTGTATTAGCTCTCCAAAACTTATTTATCCTGCAAAAATCTTTGTACCCTTTGACCAGCATCTTTCCATATAATTTCTTAAATGAATGTATTGTAGTAGACGGGCTTTAAGGTGGCCTTATGATCCCCACCCCCTGGAGTTCATACCTTTGTATGGTTCCCTCTCTTTGAGTGCAGTGGGGCCTGTGACTTGCTTGTAACCATTACATTATATAACTCCATCTTACTAGCTAACTTGCTATCTTTCTTCCTTGCTGGCTTTGGAGAGGTAAGCCACCATGTTGAGTGGACCTATGGAAAGGGCTATGTGGCAAGGAACTGTGGAAGCCTCTAGGAGCTGAGGGAGGCCTCAAGCCAATAACCAGGAAGAAGCCAGAGTCCTCAGTCTTACAAACATAAGGAAATGAACTCTGCCAATGACCACAAGAGCTTGGTAGCAGATCCATTGTCAGTTGAGCCTCCAGATGAGAACTCAGCTCTGGCTGACACCTGGATTGCAGCCTGGCAGAGGACCCAACTAAGCCATGCCCAGAGTCCTGACACACAAAAACTGGGAGACAATAAATATTTGTTGTTGTAAGTTATTAAGTTTGTGGCAATTTGTTATGCAGCAATAGAAAGCTAAGATATATATATTAATGTGTAATCCCAACAGTCATACACAGTAACAGCTGTTGACCCCTCTGGCCACATTAGGTGACTGTATTTGTCTCTAAACTCCCTCTGCCTCTCTCTTACAACGATACATGTGATTGCATTTAGGCCCCACTGAGAAAATTCCAGATAAACACTGTGCATCAATATCTTTAACTTAATCACATATTTTGCCATATAAGGTAATACTTACTCTTTACAAGTAAGGAAATATTTACAGATTCTGGGGCTTAGGAAGTGACTATATCTCGGGGGAGATGTCATTTTTTTCAGCCCAGCACAGTGACCATAGAGGTAGCCAGTGTGTGAAAAAAATAGAGAAGGGCGGGAGAGAGAGAAAAGGAATCAGGGGAACACTAGCTCTAGGGACTGGACAAAGCCTATTCGAATGTACTCCACTTGAGTACTAAGATCATCCCAGAGCCTGAGGGTGGCAGCTGCTTATGTACACACACACACACACACACACACACACACACAAAACCATATATTCCTGTGCACTTACCTCCTGCCCAGCACATAAAACCTAAGAAGTGCACATACTCCACCCCCAGATGAGGTGACCATGACAAATTCAGAGTAAGAGGAAACGTTGGAATCCAGGTACTCAGAGTACAGCCAGAAGAAAGCATAGCCATGTGCACGTGTTCATCTCCAAGTAAATGTGAGCGTGCAGGCCCTGCTGAGGTGCGCACGACCAGTTGAGAAAGTGAACGTTTGTAGAGTAGAAGGCGCTTTCTTGCTGCTTCAGGACTCAGCCAAGAGGCCTGGAATGTCTACACTCACCTGCAGCGTTCCCAGGTAAGTTAGTTCTGTACATGTCCCCAGTGTGAATGGTGCCTCCTCAAATGTGTTGACCCTGTACACTGCATACTCTGAACAACCTAGCATGGAGACCGAGGGAAGGAAAGTGTAGGAGAAACAGCACCCAATCTAGAATCCTGAAATCACATCGGAAAACCAAATTTTGGCTAGGTACGGTGCCTCACACCTGTAATCCCAGCACTTTGGGAGGCCGAGGTAGGAGGATTGCTTGAGACTAGGAGTTCAAGACAAGCCTGGCCAACACGGCGAAACCCCGTCTCTACCAAAAAAAAAAAAAAAAAAAAAAAAAAAAAGGCCAGGTGTAGTGGCACTTGCCTGTGGTTCCAGCTACTCAGGAGGCTAATGTGGGAGGATTGCTTGAGCCTGGGAGATCAAGGCTATAGTGAGCTGAGATTGTGCCTCTGCACTCCAGCCTGGTGACAGAGCTAAACCCTGTCTCAAAAAAAAAAAAAAAAAAAAAAAAGAAAAGAAAAGAAAAGAAAAAAGAAAAACCAAATCTCAATATTTGGTTCAGATGGCTGCATCAAAGGAGATAAATAACTGAAACTTACAGCTTCAATATGTGAATACCTATCTATTTTAAAGCATTCCATAATTGTTAGTGATGCTCAACATATGGCTACACTCACATCTTTTCAGTGGTGTGCTGCTGATCTTTCATTTCATTGCCTACCCAGGAGCAACAAGCTTTATCACACTTTATGTGTTTGTGAGAAGTAAGATGAATTTAAACATCAGCTCTTCAGTATAAGGAAGACCCTTAAACATTTATTTGTAACTGGTTGTGTGAGTCAATCACCCACGTTGGCAAAGTTTCAAAAGTGTTCTGCTGTTTTGACATTGCATATATGCAGCCCAATAGCAGCCAAATCATTGGAAAAAACTCACCATGTTTAGTTGTAACCACTTGAGTCAGACTAAAAAGGAAGCGTTGATGGGTGCAGCACACCAACATGGCACATGTATACATATGTAACAAACCTGCACATTGTGCACATGTACCCTAGAACTTAAAGTATAATTTAAAAAAAAAAAAAAGGAAACAAGGTTAACGCCATCTATGAAACATCCTAAATTCACTTACGAACCTATGACCCCACTCCCAAGTATATTCATGCTGACTATACTTTTCACTTGCCCAGTGACTCCCTCAATTACCTTTTCCTTCCTATCATCCTCCCAGTAGATATTTAAGAATAGTAGAGAAATGTTCATCTCTTTTGGAGGAGAATATCATTTTAATATAATCAAAGCTCCACTGATGTCTATGTAGGTTACATCTATGGCTTCCTTCATATCTGCATGGCCTGTCAGTCTACCATGCAAAGATCTTTATTAATTCTATCATGATCATCCTTGTCATTTGAACTTGTCTAGTAATAGCAAGTCTTAAAATAAATTGTTTTATTTTCATTCCGATTGTTGAAGCTAAGCTTACTCATCCATTAGCATCAAGCGTAGACATTTTCGTGCATGTGCAATAGCCAGATGTATGTCCTTTTCTTTAAGAGTAGGTGAGTCATAATACTGATCAGTCAGTGCTTCAGTATCCAATCATATATCAGTACCCTGTTGATTTTGTTGTAAAAACACAGCCCTAGAGAAAATATCTTCCAAAATAATACTCTTTCTGTACTCCGCCTGTTGTCAGCCATAGTAAAATCAAAATAAGATATTCCAGCAACATTGGCCTGAATAGGGCACAAGTACGGATTTTCACTAAGCCTCCGAAAGCCCCATTGACTAGAACAAGGCTGATTCAAAATGTCTCCTCCCTTCAGAAGTCAATTCAAATGGCCACTAACATCATTTTATATTTTTTCCCAGATATGCCATTTCACTTGCATAGAACCAAATATAAGAAATGTTAAAAATATATATATATATACACACAAAACTTAGAACAAATTAGTCCTAGCCACACCTTTCCCAAAATAAAGCAGGGCCAAGCAAATTTGTAGAGTTCAGTTATTTTTATTCTCCTCTGTATCAGTTCCAAGTTTCCATCTTACCTTATTTCTCTGTTAAGGTCCTCCAGTACAACAATGAATAGAAGAGGTGGTAACAGGCAAACTTGTCTTGTTCTCAGTCGTAAAGGAAAAGCTTCTAGCAATTCATCATTTAGTATGATTTTTGTTGTAGCTTTTTTTCTGTAGATAATTTTATCAGTTTAAGAAAGTTCCCTTTTATTAATAGTTTGTTTAGAGGAGCTTTTTACCCCTATAAATGGATATGGAATTTTATCAATTTTTTCAGCATCTATAGAGATGAACACTTCATTTTTGCCCTTAATTATGCTGTAATGAATTACACTGCTCAACTTCGTATTGTTAAACCAACCTTGCCTTTCTGGAGTAAACCCCACTTGGTTCAGATATATTGTATTTTTAATATATTGCTAGATTCGAATAGCTATTATATTATTTGGGATTTTTCATGTATGTTCTTGAGTAATATTGACCTGAAATGTCTCTTGTTATATCCTACTTAGATTTTTAGTATCAGTGATTATGCTGGCCTATAAAATGAGTTGGGGAATGTTCTCCTTTTCTTCATATGTCACATCGTTTTTAATAGATTGTCATTCTATTTTCATTAAATGTTTGGTAAAATGTACTAGTGAAGTCATTTGGGAATTTTCTGTATATAAAGATAACCAAAATAATGCTGTCAAAAATACTGGGAAGTATTGAGCTGAAGAACATTGGCTCTGTTTATGTGATGGATTACATTTATTTATTTGCATATGTTGGACCAGCCTTGCATCCAAGGGATGACCACCCCTGGACAAGCTCTTTGATGTGCTGCTGGATTAGGTTTGCCAGTATTTTATTGAGGATTTTTACATCGATGTTCATCATGGATAATGGCCTAAAATTTTCAATTTTTTTTTGTGTCTCCACCAGGTTTTGGTATCAGGATGATACTGGCCTTATAAAGTGAGTTAAGGAGGAGTTCCTCTTTTTCTGTTGCTTGGAATAGTTTTAGAAAAAATGGTACCAGCTCCTCTTTGTACCTCTGGTAGAATTTGGCTGTGAATCTGTCTGGTCCTAAGCTTTTTTTGGTTGGTAGGCTATTAATTACTGCCTCAATTTCAGAACTTGTTATTGTTCCATTCAGGGATTCCACTTCTTCCTGGTTTAGTCTTGGGAGGGTGTATATGTCCAGGAATTTATCTATTTCTTCTAGATTTTCTAGTTTATTTGTGTAGAGGTGTTTATAGTATTCTCTGATGGTAGTATGCATTACTTTGGGATCAGTAGTTATCTCCCCTTTATCATTTTTTATTGTGTCTGTTTCCTTCTCTCTTTTCTTCTTTGTTAGTCTAGCTAGGGGTCTATCTATTTTGTTGATCTTTTCAATAAAACCAACTCCTGGATTCACTGACTTTTTGAAGGGTTTTTCACGTCTCTATCTCTTTCAGTTTTGCTCTGATCTTAGTTATTTCTTATCTTCTGCTAAACACTGCTTCAGCGGTGTCCCAGAGATTCTGGTACATTGTGTCTTTGTTTTAATTGGTTTTCAATAAATTGTTTATTTCTGCCTTAATTTCGTTATTTACCCAGTAGTCACCTAGGAGCAAGTTGTTCAGTTTCCATGTAGTTCTGTGGTTTTGAGTGAGTTTCTTAATCCTGAGTACTAATTTGATTGCACTGTGGTCTGAGAGACTGTTTGTTATGACTTCTGTTCTTTTCCATTTGCTGAGGAGTGTTTTACTTCCAATTTTGTGATTGATTTTAGAATAAGTGCAATGTGGTGCTGAGAAGAAAGTATATTCTGTTGATTTGGGGTGGAGAGTTCTGTGGATGTCTATTAGGTCCACTTTGTCCAGAGCTGAGTTCAAGTCCTGAATATCCTTTTTAATTTTCTGTCTTGTTGATCTGTCTAATATTGACAGTGGGGTGTTAAAGTCTCCCACTCTTACTGTGTGGGAGTCTAAGTCTCTCTATAGGTCTCTAAGAACTTGCTTTATGAAGCTTGGTGCTCCTGTATTGGGTGCATATATATTTAGGATAGCTAGCTCTTCTTGTTGCATTGATCCATTTACCATTATGTAACTCCCTTCTTTGTCTTTTTTTATCTTTGTTGGTGTAAAATCTGTTTTATCAGAGACTAGGATTGCAACCCCTGTTTTCTTTTCTTTTTTTTTTCTTTCCATTTTCTTGGTAAATATTCTTCCATCCCTTTATTTTGAGCCTATGTGTGTCTTTGCATGTGAGATGGGTCTCCTGAATACAGCACACTGATGGTTCTTGACTCTATCTAATTTTATCTAAAAGTCTGTGTCTTTTAATTGGGCCTTCTGTCCCATTTATATTTAAGGTTAATATTGTTGTATGTGAATTTGATTCTATCATTATGATGCTAGTTGGTTAGTTTGTCCATTAGTTGATGCAATTTCTTCATAGTGTCAATGGTCTTTACATTTCGGTTTGGTTTTGCAATGGCTGGTACTGATTTTTCCTTTGCATATTTAGTGCTTCCTTCAGGAGCTCTTGTAAGGCAGGCCTGGTGGTGAGAAAATCTCTCAGCATTTGCTTTTCTGTAAAGGATTTTTTTTCTCTTTGCTTATGGAGCTTAGTTTGGCTGGATATGAAATTCTGGGTTGAAAATTCTTTTCTTTAAGAATGTTGAATGTTGGCCCCCACTCTCCTCTGGCTTGTAGGGTTTCTGCCGAGAGATCTGCTGTTAGTCTGATGGGTTTCCCTTTGTGGGTAACCTGACCTTTCTCTCTGACTGCCCTTAACATTTTTTCCTTCATTTCAACTTTGGTGAATATGACAATTATATGTCTTGAGGTTGCTCTTCTCAAGGAGTATCTTTGTGGTATTCTCTGTATTTCCTGAATTTGAATGTTAGCCTGTCTTGCTGGGTTGGGGAAGTTCTCCTGGATAATATCCTGAAGAGTGTTTTCCAGCTTGGTTCCATTCTCCCTGTTACTTTCAGGTACACTAATCAAATGTAGGTTTGGTCTTTTCGTATAGACCCATATTTCTTGGAGGCTTTGCTCATTCCTTTTCATTCTTTTTTCTCTATTTTTGTCTTCATGCTTTATTTCATTCAGTTGATCTTCAATCTCTGATATCCTTTATTCTGCTTGATTGATTTGGCTATTGTTACTTGTGTATGTTTCCCAAAGTTGTCGTGCTGTGTTTTTCAGCTCCATTAGGTCATTTATGTTCTTCTCTAAACTGGTTATTCTAGTTAGCAATTTCTCTAACCATTTTTCAAGGTTCTTAGCATCCTTGCATTGAGCTAGAACATGCTCCTTTAGCTTGGAGGAGTTTGTTATTACCCACCTTCTGAAGCCTACTTCTGTCAAGTTGTCAAACATTCTCTGTCCAGTTTTGCTGTCTTGCTGGTGAGGAGCTGTGATCCTTTGGAGGAGAAGAGGCGTTCTGGTTTTTGGAATTTTCAGCCTTTTTGTGCTGGTTTTTCCTCATCTTCATGGATTTATCTACCTTTGGTCTTTGATGTTGGTGACCTTGGGTTGGGGTTTCTATGTGGACATCCTTTTTGTTGATGTTGATGCTATTTTTTTCTGTTTGTTAGTTTTCCTTCTAACAGTCAGGCCCCTCTGCTGCAGGTCTGCTGAAGTTTGCTGGGGGTCCACTCCAGACCCTGTTTTCCTGGGTATCACCAGCAGAGGCTGCAGAACAGCAAAGACTGCTACCTGTTCCTTCCTCTGGAAGCTTCGTTCCAGTGGGGCACCCACCAGGTGCCAGCCAGAGGTGTCTGTTGATCCCTGTTGGGAGGTGTCTCCCACTCACGAGGCATGGGGGTCAGGGACCCACTTGAGGAGGCAGTCTGTCCCTTAGTAGAGCTTGAGCACTGTGCTGGGAGATCCACTGCTCTCTTCAGAGCCAGCAGGCAGGAACGTTTAAGTCTGCTGAAGCTGCACCCACAGCTGCCCCTTCCCCCAGGTGCTCTGTCCCCGGGAGATGGGAGTTTTATCTATAAGCCTCTGACTGTAGCTGCTTCCTTTCTTTCAGAGATGTCCTGCCCAGAGAGGTGGAATCTAGAGGGGCAGCCTGGCTACAGTGGCTTTGCTGAGCTGCAGTGGACTCTGCCCAGTTCAAACATCCTGGTGGCTTTGTTTACACTGTGAGGGGAAAACTGCCTACTCAAGCCTTAGTAATGACAGATGCCCCTCCCCCCACCAAGCTTGAGTGTCCCAAGTAAACTTCAGACATAATCCCATAGTCCCATATTTTATATGGGACTGTGCTGGCAGTGAGAATTTCAAGCCAGTGGATCTTAGCTTGCTGGGCTCCATGGGGGTGGGATCCTCTGAACTAGACCACTTGGCTCCCTGACTTCAGCCCTCTTTCCAGGGGAGTGAATGGTTCTGTCTTGCTGGCATTCCAGGCACCACTGGTGCATGGAAAAAAAAAAGAACTCCTACAGCTAGCCTAGTGTCTGCCCAAATGGCTGCCCAGTTTTGTGCTTGAAACCAGGGACCTGGTGGCATAGGCACCCAAGGGAATCTCCTGATCTGCGAGTTGCAAAGACTGTGGGAAAAGGGTAGTATCTGGGCCAGACTGCACTGTTCCTCACAGGACAGTCCTTCACAGCTTCCCTTGACTAGGGGAAGGAGTCTTCCGACCCCTGTGCTTCCTGAGTGAGGTGACACCCTACCCTGCTTTGGCTCGCCCGCTGTGGGCTGCACCCACTGTCTAAGCAGTACCAATGAGATGAGCTGGGTACCTCAGTTGGAAATGCAGAAATCACCTGACCTGCATTGATCTCACTGCGAACTGCAGACCAGAGCTGCTCCTATTCGACCATCTTTCCAGACACCAGTTCTTAATTTTTTGTTGTCTTTTTCATTTCTGGAATTTATTTTTTATTCGTTTATATATTTCCAATTATATGCCAATTTTCTCAATTTTAATTTCTGCCTCTGAGCACAGTAAAAAGTATTTTAAACTATGTAGTTGATTATTCCTTATCTGTTGTTTCTGCTGGTTTTCTTTTAGGGGATCTTGTCTCTTATGCATCTGGCTAATTTTTTGTTTGCCAGACATTGTATTTATTTATTTATTTATTTATTTATTTATTTATTTTTTTATTATTATACTTTAAGTTCTAGGGTACATGTGCACAACATGCAGGTTTGTTACATATGTATACTTGTGCCATGTTGGTGTGCTGCACCCATCAACTCGTCAGCACCCATCAACTCGTCATTTACATCAGGTATAACTCCCAATGTATTTATAAAATATTCATAGAAATTATGCGAGGCCTAGGAAACTATTAGCCTCCTCCAAAGTAGATTTTCATTTGCTTCTGCCTTTATCTGAGGATTAAGGTAATTCAGTATCACTGCAATCCACTCAGGGATTGAAAATGAATTGAGCTACAGTCTTTGTGAAAGCTTGCTGTATCAGGTATACCCTTACTCCTAGGATATAGCCCTTCTACAGTCCCAAGGCCTCAGAGAGCCCTGAATGTCAAACCCTGTTTCTCTACACTTATAATGCTATCAAAAGCAGTATTCAACCTTTTAGGTTCTTAGTCACCTGCTGCAGAAATGGCAGCTATCCCAAGGGAAAACTGGCCCCAAACCCTGCCTCACTCCCTGAGAATCTATCTTCCTGTGGTTTCTGGCCCAGTAATTCTCTACTCTATTTGTTTTTATTATTACTTTTAGCTATCTTATCTGGTACTTTTGAGAATATCATTTTACTATGAAGTGTGTGTGTGTTTGTGTGTGTTCATGTGTGTGTGTCAGCTTTTCTTAGTTGTCTTCAGCAGGAGGGCTAGTCTTAATCAACTAGTCCAACCTTACCAGAAATGGGAGCTCTGTACCCAGACTCATCATAATCATCACTTTAATTCATCTGTGACCTCCATACCCCAAGTCCTCTGCTCTTTCCTCTTAACTTGCATCACAAGCCAGATGGTATCCCTTCTACTCCATCCTCATTCTGCTTCCGAATCTTTCAGAGTCTCTGTAAAATACAGGAGAGCTGTAAGTTCATCCACAGCACAGCTCATGTATTTATTTACACTGAAGAATATCTCAATTCTAAACTCCAATGAAGAAAACCTTAATTTTCTCTTGACTGACTCCACATACAGATTTTATCAGTTGTCCAATTTAGCCAGCACTCAGAGACATTCTGCTTTTACTTTTTTCTGTGAAATGGCAGGTATATATCCAGCTCTCTGACAAGTAGGGAACCAGATGTGAAAATGTCTTTAAAACTGCAATGCTCTACACAGATATTGTTGTAGGAGTTATTAACTAATTATTTTAGGCAGATAGAGAGGAAAAGTGGTCCTTGGAAACTTTTCCTTTTTAAAGCAGCTCTTAGAGCCAGGTCAGCAACTTTTGATATGCAAATACAAGCCATTAGAAATGGTCCACCCAATCATGGCGATCCCCGCAGGCCTTGCCCCACATGTTCCTGGCAACATGGCTGCCCCCACATATCCCCACGTGTGTAGAACATCATGGTGCCCTGTATTTGCATGTTGAAAGGCTAGGGTGGGAGGGCCAGCTTTTTTGGGGGCTACGTGAATGACATGCCTGGTCAAACCAATCCCCAGAGCCCTATGCAAATCAGACACTGCCTCCTCCAGTCTACTCACAATACTGGCTGGTATCGTGGCACTTGGGGTCTCCTCTCTCAGCTTTGAAGTCCCCTTCCCTCTGTCTCTGTACAGGGGGAGGGGAACTCTTCTTTCTTCTTCTTTCTTGCTATTAAACTCTCTGCTCCTTAAAACCACTCCATGTGTGTCCATGTCATTTTATCCAAACTAGCACGAGGACCAAGAACCCCGGTGTTCCTCCATTCATGGGAGCTGTATCAATATGAAGTCATACAGGCAATTCTACACCTTTTACATTGACCACTTTTGCTTCTCTATCTCTTCTCCTACTACTCAAAAAGTAGAATACAACATCTTTGCTTTTCATCTCTAATTTAAACATTTTTTAAAGTACCTAACTTTAAACAATTTAACACATTTATTACTCCACCTTTTACCACCCCAAATCTACGAGTAAGTAGATTTACCCAGTTAAAGGAGTAACTTTAACTTTTAAAAAGTAGTAATTTTGGCCAGGCGCCGTGGCTCACGCCTGTAATCCCAGCACTTGGGAGGCCGAGGCAGGCGGATCACGAGGTCAGGAGATCGAGGCCATCCTGACTAACACTGTGAAACCCCGTCTCTACTAAAAAATACAAAACAAGATTAGCCGGGTGTGGTGGCGGGTGCCTGTAGTCCCAGCTACTCCGGAGGCTGAGGCAGGAGAATGCCGTGAACCTGGGAGGCGGAGCTTGCAGTGAGCGGAGATAGCGCCACAGCACTCCAGCCTGGGTGACAGAGCGAGACTCCGTCTCAAAAAAAAAAAAAAAAAAAAAAAAAAGTAGTCATTTTACTATTATACTATTATAATAATATTTTCTCAAGATTATTTCAGCTATGTTGAGGCAGAGTAAAGTGTGCCAAGCACAAGATAAGTGCTATTTACTAGCTAAATTCCAATAACTATAATTTAATAATTTGCTTTTTATTATCAACCAGATGGATTCATATATGGTTCATATCATAAACAAAAGAAGTTTTAAAGTCTCTCAGATGTAATTTCAGAATTTTTTTAACATCGTGGTTTTTTTTTTTCCCATAGATATCTCTCAAGGTCAGTAAGTATTGATCTAACTCACTCTTAATAGCTGCATAGTATAAATATAATGCAATTTATTCAATCATTGCTCTATTGATATACGCACAGATTGTTTACAGATTTTTTGTCACTAAAAACAGTGGTGCAACAAATAATATTGAATATACCCATTTGTTCAAAGAGGATCAATTCCCAGATAGTACAGGAGTGTTGTTTAGTCAATGGTACCAAGTAATTACCCACCTCTAGCAGAACCTCAAACACACTCTTAACAAAAGTTTGAGTCTACTATTTAGTCCTGCATTACTGTCACCAAAGGTAAAGTTATGTCAGCAAACTTATCTAGTGTGTAGTCCTGTTGCCCTTGCCTTTCAGAGATCCTCATCTTTTAAAAAAATAAAAAAATAAAAACGACAGAACCTACACTGCTTTTCATCAAAAACTCTACAAAGATTCCATAGGATACCAGCAGCGTAAACATCAACCTTTGTTTTCACTCACATCTCATTTTCAACTCAGGTAGAAAATTCAGAACGGGTCATAGCAACTGTGATCACGGTCTCTGCCTGGACTGCCAAGATTTAATTTCTTCAGGCCTGCTGCTGATTTTACTAGCCCTGTCAATTCCCTAGTGATGTGACACTTTCATTGGTTCACACCTGTTGGCTTTGCTTAAGCAATCAGTTTATCCAGCCACAAACCTGTTATTTCTTGGCTCTGAAATTTCCTGTCTGATACCGTTCATACTTTCTCTTCCCTTTCCCCATTCCCTCAATTCCAATTCCTTTTCCTTATTATGGTAATATTCTGATTAGAAAAGTTGTAATTTTTTTTCTTTCCAATAAGTTGTTTCCATGACCTATGCCATCAGCAAATGCCACTTATGGGCTCCTCTGGATTGTTTTCCACCACTATTAAATTATTTCCAGTAAGGAAACACTGAACTGGCAAGGTAATACCAGTAGTGTTAGTGAGCCTTACATACTACCTTTGTTCTGGGTCCTCAAATTGTGTGGCAAACCACTATTTCAGTATCTATGTCACTGAAGGGGTTCAGAGTATGTCTCTGTAGCATAAAACATTATTTTGAGAAGACATTTGAATTTCTAAAATCCCTTATCTGCCTAAAAGTAGAGCTTCCCAAAGAACTCAGAAGAACTCAACTGTCATAAATCCTCTTCTTGGGAGAAACCAGGGAAGACTGACTCTTATCACCAGAGATTGAGAAGTCTCCACACCACAGCTAAACAGACATTGTCACAGAAATGCTCTTATCTCCCATTTATTCCTCTAAGGGCTTATTTATCTTTCCAATAAAAAGTCATTTGTTTTTCCATAAATACCCTTTCTCTCTCTTCCCTTCCCCTATTAAGATGGTATATAAGCTCCAAATTCAAACTACCTCTTTGAGGCATGTTTCTTTGTGAACTCCCATATGCACATGCATGTTGGTGATTAAAAGCTGTCTTTTCTCTTCCTTATCTGTCTCTTGTCAGTTGAGTTCATAGGCCCCAGTCACTAAACCTAACAGGGTAAAGGAAAAGAGTTTCCTTCTTGACATCACAAAATAAGAGGAAAATACAAAGGAAACATGGAAAACGCAAAGGTTTTGTAGAAGTAGAAATAAGAGGTAAATGTAGACTGGCTATATTCCTCCAATCTACCTCTACTATTATATTCCTGAAATCCCCCTAAAACAGAAAGTTTAAATAAATCTGATTAGTGCAATTAGGAATAGACACCAGAATGAATTATTGAAACTTCATAACTAAAGATGTTACTTAAAATCTACAGGTTTTTTTTTTCAATTACATATAGAAAAGAAATTTAGGGTCTATCTTCCTTCCAGGAATCAAACTGGACAAGTTGGCACCTGTGTTGCTCTTCTCTAAATGAAAACTGTTAATTTTTCATAATATCATAGTTTTTCAATTAAGTGCCTCAATTGTTCTCCAGAAATACTCCATGCAGTATTTCTTATTTTCAAAAAATTCTACTCAATTTCACATTTAGAGAGGGTCTGTTATGAGGGCTTGGCCCAAACGAGCAACTAACTAATATGAACAAAGATAATTCTGACTGGGATACTGCTTAACTTGGCCCCTTTCGGTGGCCATAGAGGTACAGCATTCAGATCTCCCTTTAAGAGCCCTGCTCAGAGGAGGAGCATAATTTGCCGACAGCCTACAGCTGCAATGCCTTCAGATCCACTGTGGCATCCATGCCAAGGCTGTGCTTATCCCAGGCCAATGGCAAAGCACAGTGAGAGAACTAGAGCTGGGCTATTCCTGCCTGACAGGGAACCTCTCCTATGTGCAGTCTGTGCTCTGGGGCTCCCCGTCAGCCTGGCTGAGACTTTCTCAGAGCTGCATTGCCATCAGAGTCTCTCCCTACCCACGCTTCCTTCCTTCCTTCCTTCCTTCCTTCCTCTCTCTTTCCACAGGAGTCAGACCTGCCTCCCCGTCTGAAGGTTCTCTCTGCCTACTCTTGCTTACTGCCCATTTATCCATCAAAATGAGCCTCTCCAAATAAGTCATTTTACATCTAATCCCATATTCTAGAAGGATCTGAGCTGACTCAGCCCACAATTACCACAAATCCTGAGGCACAGTGGCTTGTTTTTGCATACCATCAGGTATGGCACAGACCAAACATCTCTCTCTAGATACTACAAAAATTCCAAAGAGTAATAAAAGCTATCATTCATTCATTAATTTCCATGTGCCAGACACTGTGTTCAATTATTTTTGTAAGTAATTTCAGTTAAGCCGCATAGCAACTATATAAGATAGGTAATATTATCATGATTTTATGGTGATATACCCAAGGATGTATTGCTACTGATGTTTTTAAAAAAGCAACTGGCATTTAAATTCAATTCTATCAAATTTAAAAACAGATGTTCTTACCTACATTATAGTGCCTACTAGCTGTAACACTCATCATGACTCTGAATGTCAGCTAGTATGAAGTATACCAGTCACTGGGCTACACATTTTTATGTGTTACTTCATGCAATACTCAAAACAACCTCACGAAGGGGGTATTATTACTCTAACTATTATTATTACAATTTTCCATTTCACAGATCAGAAAACTGAAGACATTAAGAAATAACCAATCTACCACAGACAGAGTATTGTTTCCTTGGGCAGTTAAACTAAAGGAGTTGTTCTGCCATAGTAAATGGTAGGACAAACTTAGATTAACATTTTACTAAACTGTGATTTGTTTAACGGCAGTGTCATTTACATGTTTTCTTCAAGATTCTGGCCTTGGGACTTACATGCTAAACATTCCAAGGCCCTCTCTTAGTTCTCTTGGGCCTTCTTTTCTGAGCCTTCGACATTGTAGGTCAAGAGAACTTCTGATCCATTGTATAGCCAATGTTACTTCGTAGCTCCAGGGTACTTTATAAACAAAAAGTTAATTCAGAAAAATTGTCCACCAGCAAATGAATCTGGTTTCCTAGATAACACAGCTCAGAGTTTGTTAATACAGGGTATGGTTTAGACAGAGCTGATTTTGCTTTCTGCACGGTTTGGAAGCTATTCTCTTATGTTCTTTCCTGAACTATATATTAACTGTAAATAATGTACCATCATATAATGGTTAATACATGCTTTTTCCACAGAAATATGCTTGGATTTCTTTTTCTTCCCTCTGAAGTGATCACCACCCACACCAACCGACTAGTAAGATTAAATATTCTTTAACAAGAAAATAATAAAAGCTGAATAAATGCCTTCCAGCATCAAAAAAATTTCAGCAGAAGCAGTAGGAAAAAAATTCCCTGAGTTCAGCTTTTGTGATTACCTTTAAGACACATGAGGGTCATTCTTGTTCCTTCAAGAGGTTTCTGGATGTTTTCTGTAAATCCAGGTTCCTGTCCAAAGAGTGTCAGTGGGTGGGTAAGTGTGGAAGGGCTGGGGAATAAAAACAAAGGATATTTCAAGGCTGAGTGAGGGCGGCGGTGTAGTCAAGGATTTCTGAGTCTCTGTTCATGAACTACAATACTCCTGGTGGCTATGGAGCACCTCGCCTGCTGACGGCTCAACACGTCTCCAAACGATATACAGTATAGCAAAGTCTCAGACTAGGGTTTCAAAGACACCATAGGACTCAATCAATCCTCAGAATCATGAGCTATGTAAATAGGGCAGGCACCTAACTGGGTAGGAGGACAATAAAGGCAATATACGATACATGAAAATATGAATACCCGTGGCTTTTTCCCCCACTCAAAAATCACTGCTTACATAATAGAGTTGTCATTTCATACTTGTGGAGGGATTGGTTCCAGGACCCTGAGGATACCAAAAACCAGTGATACTCAAGTTCCTGACACAAACTAGTATAGTATTTTCATATAACCTATGCACATCCTCCTGTATACTAAATCATCTCTAGATTACTTATAATACCTAATACAAGGTAAATGCTATGTAAATAGTTGTTATACTGTATTGTTTAGGGAATAATGACAAGAAAAAATGTCTGCTTGTCAGTACAGATGCAACCATCCATTTTATTGTTTTCAAATATTTTCATTTTATGGTTGGTTGAATCCACAGATGTGGAACCCACAGATATGGGAGGGTAGGCTGTATTTTATTTTGGGTAAGGTGCAGTTGTTACTTAGCAACAGGTAACTGTATAGGCAGATGAGGTAAGATGGGGGTGCTTCCAGGTTGAAGAAAGTTGAAAGCCATGGAATTGCAAAATAGTCTCATGTATAATGAGAATGCTAAGTGATATCTCTCCAGTACACACTTTTTTTTTTTTTTTTTTGAGACGGAGTCTCGCTCTGTCGCCCAGGCTGGAGTGCAGTGGCCGGATCTCAGCTCACTGCAAGCTCCGCCTCCTGGGTTTACGCCATTCTCCTGCCTCCGCCTCCCGAGTAGCTGGGACTACAGGCGCCTGCCACCTCGCCCGGCTAAGTTTTTGTATTTTTTTAGTAGAGACGGGGTTTCACTGTGTTAGCCAGGATGGTCTCGATCTCCTGACCTCGTGATCCGCCCGTCTCGGCCTCCCAAAGGGCTGGGATTACAGGCTTGAGCCACCGCGCCCGGCCTCCAGTACACACTTCTACATGAATCTTTTGGCAAATTATATTACATAGCTCCAAACCGACTAACCCAGGTATAATTTTTTTAAAAATCATACTATTTAAGGAGATGATGCCATTCTAAGGAAATCTTGTTTGGACATAATTTCTTTGTGAATTCTTTAAAACTCAAATAATGAATATCTGAAGTTACTGTTGCATTTACCTTCAATTTGTATTTATTATATTGTGTATTAATAGTTCTTAGAAACCACAGTGAACATGAAGAGAGGGCAGGCAGCTAACTGGGTAGGAGGACAATAAAGGCAATATATGATATGTGAAAATACGAATACCCGTGCCTTTTTCCCCCACTCAAACATCACTGCTTACGTCAATCCCAAATTGTCATGCTACAATGAAGCTGATTTCTTGTTATGCTTTCCTCACTGGAACTCAAGAAGGTTTAGTCTCCTTTGTTGTGTTTTTAAAGATATTTTTAAAATGTCCTCTTGATCTTTCCTTTGGTTGACGAGGAAGCTCAGCCACCCCAGCATGTTACCATGTTTTATATATAACCTTTTAATCACCCTCGGGCTCCCTGGGAGCTTTATCCAAGTTCTTCTTGCCTCTCATTATAGGTTGTCTGTAGCTGCCTAAGAAACCACCCCCCCAAACACAGTGGCATTAAAACAGCAACAACCATTTGTTAATATTATATTTCACAGGCCTGGGGGTTGACTGGGCTTGGCTAGCTGGTTTCCTCTTGAGGGTCTCTTAAGTGGTTGCAGTCAGACGGAGGCTGAAACTGGAGTTCTCATGAAGGTGTCCTTACTCGTGTATCTGGTGGTAAATGCTGGCTGTGAACTAGGACCTCAGCTGAAGTTGTAGGCCAGAACACCCACATGTGGCCTATCCCTGGTGCCTGGGTTGGGTTTCAAGAGGGAGCCTCTCGAGAAAGACAGAGAGCCAGGCCAATGCTGTCTCACCCTTTAAGATGAAATAATTTAATATGTAGTTTAGGTATAATCACGAAGAATAATTTTCTTTGCATTTTATTTGTTAGAAGCAAACCACTATGGCCAGACCATGTTCAAGGGGAAGGGGATTAGACTTCACCTCTTGATGGGAAGAGTGACAAAAATGTGCAGTCATGTGTTAAGCATGACACATCTCTTGAGTTGGGGAACACATTGTCCTTTCAGGGTATAGGAAACAAGTGGGGGCAGTCATAAGGAGCTAGAGTCAGAATGCAGAGACTCTATCAGGAATCTCAGGGATACTTGTGGTCATGGCCAGAGCAAAGGTAAGAAGGAGCCCATAAATAACAAGTCCACCGCAGGGGAGGTCATTACAAGTTGCTGTATCAAAAAGGTGACCCCAGATGGATCCTGGACCTGAGGATAGAGGTTGCTTAATGTGAGGGTGAGCCTTGCATGGCAAGGAGAAAGAGCCCAGAGGAGCGGTAGTCAAAATCGAAGAGCACTCAGAGATCCACCGTGATGAGTATGAGGTAAGTGCCATTTTCAGGACTACAACTGTGGCATCACCCAGGCCTGGCTCGAGGAGCACAGGAAGCTTCCTTTGAACACCACCTCTGAACACCAGCATCTTAGTAAAGAACATCATTGCCTGAGAGAAAGTGCAAGCCCACCCAGAAGGGATAAGGCTCCTCTTGGCTGGCTGAGTTTCTGAGAAGTTGTCATAGGCATTTGTGGTTGTTGAGTACCCCAGACTCTTGCTTCTCGAGAGAAACAAATGAGTTCTACTGAGATTCTTCGATTCATATTTATTCAGATAAAGAGAGAAAGAGGTCAGGCAGGAGGTAGAGGCAGTGAGTTCTAACTCCTGAGGCAAGGAGGCTGACTGCACTCAGGGATGCTCACTGTTGGGACCATGGTATCTGCAGGCAGATCTTTAAATTTCATGCTCACCCTAATAACAGAAATGAGACTTCATTGTGAATTCGTGTTTAGATTATAATCTCATGTCCAAACCTACACACACGCACAGCCATTCTTCCCGTTCCTTTCTCTTTAACAGCAGCTTCTTCTGTGAAATATGTGCAGCTCCTGTAAGAACTGGTGCCATGGTTACCTTTATGTGTGAGTGAGTTGTCATGCTGATTGAATATAGTGACACCATTCCTCTATTGTTCATTCAGACAGTGTTTATGAACATTGGGCCAGACAGGGAACTTGGTACAGCTGCACTGGCAAAGATGCATAAGGTAGAGTCCTGTCCCCCAGGAGTGACAATTGAGAAATAGGACTTGAAAAATCATTCACACCACAACCTGCAAGTGTAGAGGACATTTAGCTTCTTTGATTGTGTCTATAACTAATCGGATACCCTCCTGTGAGTGAGCAGGAAAGCCAATTAGTTAAAGCTGCAGTATGGTTCAAATATAACCTCTAACACTTCCTCCTGCCACCCTCCCTAAGATGCTACAGCGGTCAGGGTCCCAGGAGTAGGATACTGTCCAAACCAGGAACTTTTGAGAATAAAACAGGATGCTGAAATAACTACACTGGAATAATTGGAATAGACTGGGACTGTCTGGGGGTAAACCAGTACAGAAAGTCATTCTATCCAGATGGAAACCACATTCAAAAGGGGTTCATTTAACTAAGGGTCTATTTCTCAAAGGTGTAGATAGGGTTAAGAGAAGCCAACAAGAGATGGGAAAGCACCTAAAGCCCACAACAGTGGGAGGATGCTGCCACCCCTAAGCCTAAAAGAATGAAAGGAGGTAAGAGTTCCAGAGCCTGGTGAGGCTTATGGCTATGGGAGAGAGCTGCTCATCAGACGCTGTGACCTTCATTAGGGGAATGCAGTCCCCTTTAACCCACTGTCAGGTACGGAGGGAGCAGGAAGAAAATAAGCCCAATCTTTCTACCCACACTCTTGCCTTCCTGCTCGTGACTTCCATTAGCCAAAGGCAGCCAGAAGCCAGAAGTCAAGGGAGCCAGTAGGTGCAGAAAAGGGTGAAAATGGATCCTGCGTGGGAGTAGAGAAAAGAATATCTAACACTATTATTCAATGGGACAGGACTGAGGGGACTAATGCATCCTCATGATGGCAGGAAGAGTTTGAGTTCCTCGGGCATGGTGACCTCTGCCTCCAAAGCAATAAGGAGAACACCTTAGTCTCCTTTTGAATGGACTATTTGCTGTGTTCCCACTATCCAGTGAGGGCTGTGGGTGGTATATCCCTTGTTTGCTAACCCTCTCAGCTTGTTTCCAACTCAGTGGTGACTTGGCTTCACTTCAACTCCCACTGGTTACTGACCAATCCCCGGGTCTCTGCCAAGTGCTCCATCATGCCTGCTGGCCCAGATATCTACCCCAAGACTCAGGAAAATTGTTCTTCATTCTGTCCCAGGGGATCCCTAGGAAAAGTCCATGGATTCTCAACTCCAAGTCTATGGTAACTCCAAGTCTAGGAGGTGAACACTGGCAGTATCACAAAGTTTAACCCAGGGGCTTCCTCTGTCCAGCCATGCTGTGCCTCATTCACTCTTGGTATTACCCTAATTTCTCTAAATCCCCTCACCATCTCCTTACTGACACCTTGAGTGAAAACAATCAGGGACACGTAACAACTTGGTTTGATATCCATTTTCCTTTTACCTCTTTCTCCTTCCCACATTCTTCTGGGAGGGAAAGGGGTTCAGCTGTATCTTAGTTCCCTGGGTCATATTCTCCTTCTAGTAGTGAGCAGCAAGACTCACGGCTTTGCTGTGGACTCAGTGTGTTTTAGTTCTACTCTGGGTCCTTGAGGCTGGATATGCTATCTTGTAAAAAGGGAATGAGCTTTAAAAACCGAGCAAATCACTTTTTAAGACTATAGCCTGACTTACAAGGCTGCTGCCCTGCTGCACAATCATATTTTGCAAATATGGTCATGCTCTTTCTATATTCCTTAACATTTCTTAACCCTAACACATACCCAGACACACATACACACACATAGCTTCAAAAATATTTCTAGGTACTTGGGTATCATGAGCCAACTAGAGTACAATCACATGCTCAGGAAGGCAGAATAGAAAATTACATCAATATTTGTAAAATATTAATCCCCCTTAAATTTTTAATTTTTTGTTTCCAGCTATATTCTGGAAGCTCGGGCTTTAAAGTGAAGGGCATCGTACCTGGGCCAGGGCAGCAGTACATGAAGCAATGTATGAACCTGGATTTGAGCCTTGTCTCTGCCTCTCATTAGCCATATAACCTTAAGCAAGTCATTTCACCTGTCTGAGCTTCACTTGCCTCCTGTGTAAAATGAGGACCTAACACCTGCCCTCAATGTTGTGCTGAAGGTGACATGAGCTGGCAGAGAGCCTGGTTCATTGTAGGTGTTTAAGTGGCATTCACTTCCTGCCCTCAGAGCTAACCCTAGGTGAGAACAGACATACGGGCCCCAGAGCCATTTGGAAATAGCGGGGCTAGAATTTCTGGACCTAAGATTTTTGGTGTCATGCAATTGAGCAAGATGGGATGGGAGCTAGACTTGACTGAGTATTCCCCATGGGAAAGATGCAGTCGCAGAGCTCTGTTAGCCTTTAGAAATGATCTCATCACCAATGTATAGGAGAAAAGGAGGGTCAGAGAGATTCAATAATTTGCCTGAGTCCTATACCCCTTGTGAGTAAACTTCAAAGCTCTTTTCACTAGAAATATATCTTTCTTGAAACAAATTGTCTGCATTAGTGGACACTGTGGTGCTCTGTCCAGATCCTCTTCGCAGGGTCAATGCCCCCACCCCCAGCTGCTGGAACGATCAGCTGCAGATGATTCACACAGCTGCACCCCTTCACACCAAGTGCCCTTGGCTATGAGAAACAGCCTGCCCAAGTTTATGCCTCCTCCAGGTAGTTCAGCTTCAGTGTCTGATTTGGAGATTCAAAAGCCTGGCCCCATAAACCTCAATGTGGCATAACTTGAAGGGCGTTCCCTGCTGTAGCACTCCCCATAGGATCAACTGAGCCTTCTGTAGCAACCCCATCATGAGTCTTCTGCCTCAGTCCTGCCTTCCTCACTTCCTTCTGGGTGTATTTCCCTGGAGCACAACCCAGTAAACCTTCCACACACAACTCTGTCTCAGAATCCATTTCCAGGGAATGCAATCTGAGGTGTAGACTTAAACCTGAGTGTTTGGGGGGAAAAAACTCCCAAAAAAATACGAGGCCTCAATCCCCAAATCTTTTCTCAAATATGTTGTTCAAAAGATGGTATAAAAAATGACTAGTAGAAGTGGAACGGGAGTGGGCAGTTTCTAGGAGGAGGAATAACTAAGAAGAGAGTGCCATGAGGGACAAAGTCCCGGGAATAAGGAAGGAAAAGAGGATGCCCAAAGTGTTCCCTGTTCCAATGGTATGCTTTGCACTTTTGCAATTAATAAAAGGCCTTCTGAATGTGGCAGCTCTGCTTGGTGTCCACACACAAAGGATCTGATTACAGGCAAGGTAATCAGCTGTAAGATAAGAAGAAAATGAAAATAAAATTAACTAATTACAATATTAACAATAATAGTAATAGCTAATGCTTATATAGTGCTTTCTACATTGCAGGCTATGTTAGTCCATTTACGCTGCTATAAATAAATAACTGAGGCTAGGAAATTTATGAAGAAAAGAGGGTTATTTGGCTCATGGTTCTGCAGGCTGTACAGGAAGCATGGTGTCAGCATCTGCAACTAGTGAAGGTCTCAGAAAGCTTCCAATCATGGCAGGAGGTGAAGGGGTAGCAGGCACATCACATAGCAAGAGAGCAAGAGAGAGAGGGAGGAGGTGCCAGGCTCTTTCAAACAACTAGATCGTGTGTGAACTCACAGAGTCAGAACTCACTCATTACCAAGAGGACAGCACCAAGCTATTCATGAGGGATCTGCCTCCATGACCCAAACACCTCCCACTGGGCCCACCTCCAACATTGGAGGTCACATTGCAACATGAATTAGGAGGGGATGAACATCCAAGCAATATCATAGGCATTGTTCTAAATGCTTTATACATATTAATTTGTTTAACCTTAGAAAAAGAACCATATTAAATGGTCACTAGTATTATCACCATGATGAGAAAATGGAGGCATAGAAAGGCTAGTAACTTGTACAAGGTCATGCAGCTAGTGAGCTGGGCTTTTACCCAGATTGTCTGGCTCCAGGGCTGTTACTCACAACCATTGTGCTCTGAGGGGGAAAAGCCACTCCCTCCTGTAGAAGAGTAATCATCACAGAAATTCAGTCCTGGTACCTAGTCCAGAAGCCACCAGTCCCAGAAACCACAATGGTAGCCCAAAGATGCCCCCATCAATCCTTATTTCCCAAGCCTGTTGAAGATTGACGTCTTAGCTAGTGAGAAAGAAGAGCTTCTCTTCATTATGTGCCCTGGACTGTTTTAGCTAGAGATTTATTTATTGGGGGATGTAAATATCTTATTTTATATGTAGCATAATGCCATTTGAAAGAAATGGTCTCGGCTCCAAGCCCCGGGCCATTGGAGAGGGGCAGTGGTAAATGGATACCTCAGTGATATTGTTGAGAACATTACTTTGCACAAAATAAATGAAGGGAAATCCTCCCATGTGGTTTGGGGATCCACCCGTAATTGACAGTCATCTCCAGAAAGTCCTTCAAAGAGTTATCATCAGTCATAGAACTTACCTTCCAATGGAGAGTGGTTGGCCCATTTGTCACCTACATCAGTTAATTTAACCAAAGTTTTCTCCATTCACCTCTGCTGAGAAGCCCAGGAGAGGCACTACTCAACCAGCATTTGATCATTTAATGGTATCTTATCCTTACTGCTGTTGTTCCTGTAATAAATTTGGAGTAAGCATTGATTTGTCAAAGGTCTGGAGTTAATTTTATACATACCAGAATATTGTAGTGGATGAAAGGTCTGAGACACTGTGAAGTAGCAAAAGGTGTATATCAATTATCTATTTCTGTGTAACAAGCCACTCCAAAACCTAGTAGTTTAAAGCAACAACAATCATTTACTTTACTCTTATATCTGCAATTTGAGAAGGGCTGGGCAGGAACAGCTCCCCTGTGCTTTACACAGCATCAGCTAGGGCAGTTCAACAGAAGGCTGCAGGATTCACTTTCAAAATGGCTCGCTCACATGGCTGGCTGTTAGCTGAGAGCTCAGTTAGGATGGGGCACCAGGGAACTCAGTTTCTTTACATGGCAGGCCTCTCCTTGGAATGCTTGGGCTTCCTTCTGGCATGGTGGCTAGGTTTCAAATGTGAGCACCCCAAGCTACAGAAAGTAGAAGCAGGAAGTAGAAGCTGTCAGTTTCCTAGTCTGGGCCTAGAAACTGGCACAGCGTCATTTCTACCATATTCTATTGGACAATCAGTCACAGAGCCCAGATTCAAGAGGAGGGAACATAGACCCCACCACTCAATGGGAGGAGAGTTAAAAAATGTTTGGGTCATGTTTCAAAATCACCACACAGTTGCCATCACAGAATGTCAAACATATGGCATCTCTTATTTCACATTCTTTTATGACAAATGAAGGAAAAAGTTTGAAGACGTAAAGTTATTTCCCAAGACCACACCACAAGATAGTCACAGAGACAAACCTGGCTTTGTTTAGCTCACTGAAACGCAAAGCATGCTGCTCATAGAACATAGCTCTTCAAAAATTACAGCTAATTGCAAATGGCTAAATCCCTGAAAAGTACACAGACACTTAACACTATTATAGGGCATTGACATGATAATACATTGTAATAATATAATCATATCATAGCCATAAAAAGATAATGACACATTAATCAACTTTTATCAGGCATCACAATGGTGCAGGAGATACAGAAGTGAGCAAGAAACAGGTCTTATCTTCTAAGAGTGCATAGGCCAATGGAAACCACAGACAATTTAAACAAGAAAATACAATTGTGCTTTTTTGTGTGTGAGGAAGTTTATATTGTTTTAAAAGCACATTGAAAGGGAAACTAAACTTTTGTCTGGGGTCTATAAATTCTTCCTAATTGATGTGATGTCTAAAGCAAAACCAGAAGGGTATGAAGGGGGCAGAGATCAGAATATTTCAGGTAGAGGGAAAAACATTTACAAAGACATTGAGAATAAGACTCCATGTTGTTTAGAAGACTGGGTAGACTCAAGCTATCACTGGCACATAGTAGATTCTCAATACCTAATAACTGAATTAAAAATATACAGGTGATTTATTGGTATCTCCAGTAACTGGGGATGGATTGATTTTTCTTGGTTCTTTCTCAGACCTGATTAAGCACTAGAGATTATTGGTAAAGAAAATGAACATGGAGACATGGTTCATCCACCCACATGGTAACCATGTTATTGCCTAGTGTTCATGGATCAGTGACAGCCTAAGAAAGCCTGTTTTCTTGCTGTTCCCATCAATGCTAAGGCTATTTGTTTCTGTTTGTAAATGCTTAACACATCTCGGAAAGGGTGTGGGCAAACACTCTTGGTGCAATTATGCAATCTTTGTTGTCAGAATGGGATAAATGTTTCTCCTTTCTGCAGTAATTGCTAATTATAAACTAGCTGATATAGTTGTCTGATGACTTTAATTTTCTGTAACAGCCTCTGTCCTTTCTGAACCCTGCACAAGTAGTTCTCAGGAGTCTCAGCTGACATCCAGTTCCCCCAGGGAGTTTCCCATGATTACTACCAAGGTCTTTCCAGAAAACATATTTGCCTTCAAGAGGAGACACTTCTCTGTTGTGTAACACCCACTTTCCTCCACCTTGCCCACCAATATTATCACTTCTCACCTCAGATCTTCAATCTGTCTCTATAAATATTTGAATCAATTATGTGCAAGACACTGAACTAGGTATTTTCCTAAAGATGAATAAGAAACAGATTGTAAACTCCATGAAGATAATTACTCTCAAGAAAAAAAAAATCTATACAAATAATGCATTATAATACATGAAAGTGTGTGGTGCATGCTCTAGGAAGAAAAGTGTCACACCACAGTGGAAAGTGTTTATTTTTCAGCAAGGAGAATCCCAAAAGACTATGGTGGAAGCAGCATCTGAGCTGAAACTTACAGAATAAATAGGGGGATTATACAAAAAGCTCTCATATGAGTGGATAATCATATGATCAGATACTCACTCCACATGTTTGTCTGGAGAGTTCAGAGAAATAAAGCTGCAAAATAAACATACAGCTGAACCAACCGTGTGGTAAACTACTATTCTTCACCAATGTTTGCTGCTTGTCCATGTGGAAGGAGTATATTTCTCCATTCTGTTGAACCTATGTATGGCCAAGTCACTTGCCTTGACCAAAGAATGTGGGCAGAAGTGATGTGTGTCAGTTCTGGATGGAGGTTTTAAGGGCCAATCTCTTCCTCACCATGTTCTCTTTTTCTTTGCCACAACTACTGGCAATGTTCCAGGACGAGGCCACTCTGCTACCCAGAGTCTCAGAAAGAGGGAAGCTAGCCTTTGTTGTTATAAGACACTGATATTTTAGGATTATTTTTTATGACAGTATAACATAGCCCATCCTTACTAAGACAAACACCAAACTTGTCCCAGTCAGCTCAATTCCTAAAAAGTAATACAGGGCTCAAAAATGGAGTAGCAAGGTACTATTTGACTGTTCCCAAATGTTCCAGGCACTGCATGGGGTGCTTGACATACATAATCTCATTTAATTCTCACAACTTCATCATGTATAAATCCTTACTCTCTTTATACAGATGTAGAAACTCAGAGAGGTTAAGAAACTTTCCCAAAGTCACACAGCAGGCAAGAATCATTGCTGGGATTCTAATTTCATATTGTACAACAGGGAATCTGCTCCCTTTGTGGTGATACAATCCTACCAAGTCACAAAGATATCGTACCCTTAAATTCCCTAGCAAACTATGTCCATGATTCTGAATTTAATGACCCTGTTACCTAAGCCTGGACTTTGGAAACAAGTGGATAGGAACCTTGATTCCAACTCTATTATTGTGTGGGAAACATGGGCCCCTGATCAATAATAAAGAATTTCAAAGTCAAGGAAAAAAGATTAACCTCAGAAACAATTTAAATCCATTGTGTCCCATCAAACCTAAATGCCAGTTACTCATCTTGGATTCTAGGTGCTTTTCTTTCTCTCTGGTCCGCGATAAAGTCACAAGATTTGATTTCCTTTGGATACCATAGGACCACAAAAGAAGATTACATAGTTCAAAAGAAACAGTGTTCCCCAGGAATTGTTCTGATCTCTGTGGATCACTTGGAAACAGGATTGCAATTTTCTCAATCACACTGCTGTTACAGGCTACAGATTTTGTTACGAAAAGTGAGAAGTACACAATCAATGGAACCTAGTGCAGCCAAGTTACACATTACATAAGTGTTCAGTAGACCCAGAAGACTTGGTCACCAGAGAATGAGGTGAGTGCCCTGAGGGAGGCATGGGCTGAGACAGCGGTGGAAGGAGAGAGAAGTTTCAACAGAGACTCTCCTAGAAATCAACTTGGTAACCTGATGGCTTGTTTTTCTTATTATCCATATTCTTTCCCTCTGGTTTACCTCTTCCTCTTGACTCTCTCCTGTCATGGATGTTACTACCTATAGTTGGTGGTCATTGGGAGAGACATGTATATTTTTCTTTTTCAAGCATCCAGTACATGTTTAGTGTTGAATTGAAATTTTTCCTTTACATTTTACATAGTATCATTTCCTACACATAGTTATCAGAGCCATGGCATTAGGTTTTTAGGTGGTAGTTGGAAGTATTTATTATTTATGTAGTTTAGCTGGCTGTTTTTAAGTTCTGTATCACACAAAAAGCGCAGAAACAAACAAGGAGAAGAATGAGAAACATAAGAGAAACAGCACACAAATCAGACACAGACCATGAAGACTTGGGCCTGGCAGCTGAGTAGTGGATGAAGGGCCAAATGAAGGAAAGGATGGCTGGCAAAATAACCCATTGATCAAGCAATCAAGATAAGCTGAGCAAACGATGATGAAGAAATAAGAGCCTAGGTGGGCCAGTGTGCTGATGAGCATCCTTCCTGGTTTTGCTGAAAGTTTCCTTTCAATAGTTTCAATTAAATGACTTCTTAACATCTTCCAAAATTTGATACTGAGATTATTTGCCTTCAATAAGATATTACATGAAGCTGGCCAATTAGAATGAAGGAAGGGAGAGAGAGTGAGAGGAAGGGAGGAAAGGAGGAAAAGAGGGAAGGAAGAAAGGAGGGAGGGAGGGAGGGAGAATGTGGAAGTGGGGAGGGAAGGGGGAGGAAAGAAGGACCTGGATTTTAAAATGTCTGCACTCTGCATCTGATTTTTTGTTTTGATTAAAGTTTTCGTCATAATTGAATGCCCTCACTATCTTGCATCTCAAATGTGAGAGAAATCTATGGCCAAGAGCAGACAAGGATCAGCTGATTGTGAGGCTGAGTGTAAATATTGGTGGAGATGGAACTATGCCAGGGTTTTTATTAGAATTGTTATGGTTTTGTTGCTAGTCTAGTTAGAAATTTCCATATATTTTGAGTGGTCTGCCCCAACTCTATTTTTCCCATAAGCCAGTTATTTATAGTGTGTGATTTTGCAACATGAGAGGTTTTTTCAGAAATGCATACTTGGTGTTATAGCAGGAGCCTGAATATATACATACATATGAAAGTTTACTCCTATATAATGATCAAAACTCAAATTGATTTAAAGTTATATTTTTGCACCCAGCTGGGCCTTCTGCAGAGATGAAGACTGTGTTATAGGAACAGTACATGATCCTTCCCCTTTCTCTCTCTGCCTAAAGCCTCCAATTCCCTGCCCCTACCTCACTCCCCAGCTTTCTCATTCTAAAGGAGCTAAGGAGAGAAGAGGGAGTAAGAGATGACTTTATACTCTCTGGGCCTGGCAGACACGACTGTTGACTTTCTCTCTTTGAACAAACATTCCCCCCGAGGCATTGAGGTGGATGTCCTGTAAGTCAGGCAAATGTCTCTCCCCTTGCTGGCTACTTTTCTCTTGGCTCTTGCTTTTTAGGTGCCCACTCCATATAGATCACTCTGTCTTGGAATCTCTTTGCCCCTACTGGTGGTTCTCTAGGACAGGGTTGTGTAAAGCTCCAGGCTGGCTCTCTCTTCTGCACATGGCCCCATCTCATCTACAGGAACCGCTCTGACACCCTTAGCACCAGCAAAGTCCAAGAGTGGAAGCCAATCTCAGCACAGGGGCACTTGCTCCATCGCCAGCGCAGGTCCCTGCTCCTCACACAGCCTCTAAACTTCCTGGAAGGGGCCCAGCACCAGCCCATTAGGACCTCCATACCAACTTCTCACAGTCCTTTCCTCTCCTTGGACTTGAGGCAGAGGGAGGGCAATCTGAACCGTCCTGCCCTGGCAGGAGTTTGCAGTGAGACAGCAACTACCAAAGAAATTTTCTTCACAAACCCCCCTCCAAGTCTCCACTGTTTTCTACATCCTCTATGAAAGGAAAGGGCTCAAAGGCAAAATAAACAATTGTCATACTTTGACTTTGAAATGTTTGTATGGTGGTGTCTTTGGAGTATAGGATTTATTGTCTTCATGCTTCAATGAGAACTGAGAATAGAATACTTCTATTTTAAAATAGGACACACATTCACACACTTCAATACATAAGCACACTCACAGAAATGCTTACAGTTTCCTATGATAAATGGTCTACTTTTCAATCTCTGTAGCAACACTATACTGTTTAAATTAATGTAATATTGCTATATATATATATAATCTACATATGTAAATATCCATATACATATGTATATATATCTACACACACACACACACACACACACACACACACACATATATATATGTGTTAGGTCATGTTCTTGTACCTTGCTTTTATTTCTTTATTTTTCAAATTGTCTTGGTGGTCTTGGCTTTTTACCATCTTGTTTGTATTTTAAGATCAGTTTATCAAATTACACACACCCTAACACACACACACACACACACAACTATTGGGATTTTTGCTGAAATAACATCTACAAACACATAGCACTCTCCACCCAGTTTTTCTAAATCAAGTTGTTTATATTTTTGATTACATTTATTCCTAAGTGTTTCTTGCTCTTGTTAAAAGGATTCCTAAAATTACATTTTTAATTGGTTGTTTCTGATGTATTGGAACATCGCTGCTTTTCAAATTTTATTTTTATCCACCAATCTTGAAATTTCTTATTAGTTCTAATAGCTTGTTGAATTTCTTGAATTTTCTCTGTAAACAATTAGATTGTCTAAAAATAATGACAATTTAAGTTCTTCCTTCCAATTCTTAAAACTGTATTAATCTTCCTTGTCTGATGCACTGCTTACAACCTCTAATACCATGTTAAATCCAAACAGTGCTAACAGGCAACCTTATCTTGTCACTAAATCTTAAATGAATATATGCATCAGCATTTCGTATGATATTCACTTTAGGTTTTTAAAGTTGCATTCCGAGATTGCCTTTCTTCCAGATTGCTCATTATGAATGGCCTTCAAGACAGATAGTCAAAGGCTCTAATCAGCAGCAAAACTGCCCCTAAATCACTGCTCTAGGAAGAGTTTTGGGCAGTTAAATGACTTCCTTGAGGTCCCAGCCAAGTTTCTGGCAGAGCAGTGTTAGGTCATTCTTTTATTACACTTGCTTTAATCACCTACATGTAAAACACATTCTTTATTCCTTTGTCCCATTTTTGCATTGCTGTGTAATTTTAACTTAATACATTTACTTTATCTTTCCAAGTAGACTGTAAGATCCTTGAGGATAAGGACTAAATATTCCCTTTCTTTTATATTATATAAGCTCTCTAGAATATAAGCTCTGTGAGGAAAGGGACTTTGCCTGTTTTGTTACTGCTGTTTCCCCAGTGCCTAGTACAGTGTCAAATACTGTAGGCACTAAAAATTTTTGATTGAATGAATGAATCAGCTTCACGTCTCTCCAACCCCTCACAGACTCCAGCTCACCATCTGGCAATTTGCTATGTGCACTGAATGCATTCAAAAAATGTCGGTAGAATGAATGAGCCATTCCAGCCCCTAGTCTTTCATTTTGATTCCACCATTCTTTCACCTGGACATCTCTATTTCTAAACAACTTAAGTAAAGCTCGATGTTGATGTTTTTGTCAATGCCAGAAAAAAAATGTTTGACAAGTGTGCAATCTAACTTCATGAATTTCAAAACAGATGACACCCATTTTGATAAATGCATATGATTCTGCAGTTGATGAAAAAGAAAAATGAAAATGGGGCCAAATTACAGTTTGGTACCCAAGACAATAATGAATCTTTCATCATGTGAATGGTCTGTCATGAGACTGTAAAATCACATGAAGACGAGAAACAGGAATGTCCTCACACGGGCTTTCCAAGGGAGTCAACGTAATTTGGTTAACAAGACACACTTATCTGTGAATGAATTATAGCTAAGTGTGAACCTGGCAGTTCAATTATAAAATATGTCAGAGCTTTCCAGAAGCGATTACCACCATAACATTGAATAAGGTTACCATGGACAGAACAGACTAATTGGTAGAGTTAGGTCTATTTTTAAATGTCAAACAACATCTTGCTCCTCTTACAGTGCTGCTCTGAACTGGGAATATTAACTACCTACAGGTTTCTCATTCTCACCAGAAATGGTCCGTCCACATTTGCTTTTTAAATAACATAGTTAGGGAGAGATGCATGGAAATCTGTATCAACCGAGTCCTAGCCATGCCTCCTGTGGGGTGGTGGTAAATGTAGGGTGAGGGAAGGGAGAGTCACGAAAGGATGGTGTGTGCTGGGAATGCTGGTATCTCAGAAAACCTCTTACTGCCACTGTGCTGATCAGAATGGACTGTGCACTGCATTGCCACAAGCAACACTGTTATCACCCCTCACCTGTGAACTCTGGTGTCCATAATCTCATATGTCACTCTCAACGTCAAGTTCTCTTCCTGCCCCTGGCCCTCAAGTCCCCTCCCTCCCTCCCTCTCTCTCCTGGTCTTTCTCTCTCTTTCCTTCTCTCTCAGCTACATGAACTCAGTTATTTGTTCACCTGACCTTTTACTTAAAGGCAGAAAGCCTTCTCTCTGATGCCATCGTAGCCCTTGCAAATAGTTCTACCATGTGAATCCACCAGTAATGGAGTGAGGAAGTGAGACAGAGAAGGAAAGGTCAATAAAACAGGCATTACCATGAAGTTACCACTGAGGGCAATTGTGAACTCAATCCCACTGGAGAACTCTGAGAAACAGCATAGAACACAACTCAGTGTTATACCGTCCCAGAAGCAAGAAGGCTGAGGAATTTATTCAGCTATTTTCATCAGCCATTAATTGAAGGCTATTCTCAGGTAGCATTAATTTCCTGGTGCTTCTGGCCTGCTATGGGCAAGAGCAGAATTGGCTCAAGCACCCAGAGAAAGCCCTCAGGCAAAAATGCAATTGCTGGCATTTGAAATTGGGCTGGCATGCAATGAATTCCTTAAAGCTGAAGAGATATGGGTGGGGCCCTAGCAGTATCTGCTACCTCAAATAGTCAGGGGTAATGTGATAACTCTGTTATTGGTTTATCTAGGTAGAAACTCTTCCAACAGCCTTTACAAAAGAAAAGAAACTTAGATGCAAATCCTCATTCGGAGTCCTAACAATTGCAACTAAACCCCCGTCATTCCAACCCAAAGCACTAATTTACTACTACTACTCATCCCACTACACCTACTTCCTATCTTCACACTGATAACCTTTGCAGTTTGCAGTAGAGATTAAAGCCGTAGTGAAAGTATTCAGAATTCAAGTATACTTCTTTCTCCAGAGAAAAGTCTATGTGGATAATATTTTATTAGAGCTAGGCAAACAGTTTTGTGTGGACAAATGTTCTTATTTTAAGAATAGGAGAACTATAAATCTTAAGGCAATTATCTTTAGAAAAGCAGCAAAGTAATAGAAGAAGGAGTATTATCTTACCTTTAATGACTTTTTGTAATATCATAATAAATCATTACTGACTGAGCTAAGAGGTAATTTCAACATTATAAACAAATCAGTATAACAATTAAGTTATCAGGAATGAAATCAAATTAAACATAAAAACTATTCTTCAATAACTAAGGATGGCTTTTCCCTTTCAGCAGAGACTACCGAGTTCCAACTACCAAATTTTCAAAAGAGTCTTAAATGGGTCTCTCAGAGCCTCGGGTGCCATTTTGCCCCAAGTACACAGAATGAGAGCCAGAGAGGGACAATATTTAGCTCCTATAAGAGATTAAAAATGAATAGTGTATAGTGGATTCTAAACAATGATGGAAGAGTGGTTCAACCAGAAGTCTTCATCAAAATACTGAGAGAAATGATGCCAGGATCCCAACGGTAACATTCCAGAAGGGAAAACCTTCTTTGCATTGAGTCGAATTCTTCTTACAAGAAGAAAAATTTCCTATATTTGCTTTGTCCTGAATTATTTTCAAAGTGTTTTCCCATTAAAAAAAAATATTGAATCTCTGAAAAGTTCTGTTGTATAAAGCCAGACATACTATTACCATCTTATAGATGAGGAAACTGAGGCATGGAAAGTTTCAAGTACCTTCATTGAGACACTTGCAGTCGAGCACCAAAGTCAACTTCACCCAGCCACTGTATGAGGCTCCTCCTGGAAAAAAGACGAAACTTAGATCTGAAAGTCAGGCATCGAAATACTCCATAAATTAACAGGCTGGCATCTTTCAAAATACAAATTCAGGACAGTGACTCTTCAATTATGAACATAGCTTAAATGAGAATGGCAGAGATAGGAAGCATACAAAAACTGCTGAAAATTATCTTTGGTGAATACTAGATCTAGGGTTAATGCAAATATATTCAGGCTATTTAATATTAGTTCTTGACAATTTCCTTTAGTTTGCATGATTGGTGGAAATAAATATATGCTATCCCTAAAGCTCAACTCTCAAAGGAAATACCTAGCGCTGATAAACAACTTCTATAATTTCATGTGCTCTCTGAAAAGTAATGACTCTTAGAAACTTTAGAACATTCCAAGAGCAAGGAAAGGAAATGACAATTTATTTAGTGACTTTAATAAAACATGAAGATGCCTGAAGCAAGCAACTATAATATGGTGGGAAATTTTCACTAGATAACATCCATTCACAGCTGTCATCTTATCTGTGTAGAACTGAGAACAATACCACATTTGCCGTTGATTTGGTTGGGAAGGCTATTCTTCCATTTTAGAGATCCTAGAATACTGATAAATTTATTTTCTTCCCAAGTATCTATTACAGATAATGCTAACACTGTCTTATTAGTGGCTATCTGAAAGAATCTCAAAGCCATTATTTAATGATGCACTGTTTTATATGTGACTGTAAATGCACAGGAATTCTTGGTCATCTATTAAACATATTTGTAGAACATCTACTTTGGGCAGGCATTTGTAGAACATCTACTCCTGGCATTTTATTTAAAACAAGGGAGCTGATTTAACTGCTATATATTAACAACGGAATGAATTAGTACAGGGAGTGTTTAGAAAATGCTAACTAAATGACATTGGGTGAACAATTAGCTGGAGGAGAATGTGATAATCCAACTTGAAATATGATAAAAATCAACCATGTTCCAGTAATAAGAGTGATAATTTTAATTTTTTAAACACACACACACACACACACACACACACACACACATACACATACACACTGCATTTTTACCAGTAGGTATTTCTAATTTATATCCCAGCAATTGCCTCTGCAATAATAAAGTATCCCTGACCTAACTTGTGTCCCTAACTCTTTGATTCTTTACTCACCCCCCTCTTCTTTGTCAACTCCAACACTGAATTAATCCCACACCTCACTTTTCTTCTGCCCCAGTCTACTGACAAAATTTAGCAAAACAGGAAAACAGGGGCTATTTCAAACAGTGGTCTTCTGCCACCGGGTAGTTCTTCAATACAGGTACCAATGTCCTTCATTATGACAGCTAAGTCAAATTGTTGGTAGGAGATAACCTTGCCTCCTGCTCCATAAGCAAAAGTAATGCTGTGATGTAGCCATTAACTCTCCATCCCCCAATATAAAATTTTCTCTAACATCTCTTCTCCCTCTAGTTTCATTACTTCTGGTCTCAGGGGAGAAAGTATCCCTCCTTAGAGTCTAGGCGTATCTTCTCACCTGGGCCCCAGTACCTCCTCTTCCACCTTGCCAAGCCCATCCATTTCCTAACTCACTCTCTTTTTTTTCAATCTCCTCTATCAGTTTTCCACAAAAATGGAGCTGGACCCCTTTTGATGGAGCTTAATTATCTGATACATGAGATTTCAAAGTCTTGAGCCTTCCTCACTAAGAATTTCTCTTTATTTGGTTTCCATAAGGCAGTAAGTCCGGACCTACCACTCTGCTACCCACCTTCAGTCACTGTCACTAACTTTTCCTCAAAGTTTTTCTGATCATAAAAGTAACACATACACATCATAGAAAATTTTGAAAATACATTCAAAAGAGTAAAATAAAATTTGTTAAATATAAATAATCTGAGCTTTATGGCATAGTTCTTTCCAAGCCATATGTTCTTATAATAAAATCCCAATCATGCTATGTTCATTATCTTGATTATGGTGATGGTTTTACAAGTATATACATATGTCAAAACGTACCAAATTGCACCATTTAATACATGCAGTTTATTGCATGTCAATTATCCCTCAATTAAGCTGTTTTTAAAGATGTAAACAATATAGGAAAAACAAATATTTAGAAATATGATTAAGAAAATAGAAATTGAATATTTGAATCTAGTACAATTTTTAAAATGTTGACAGAGGATGCATTGAGAAAGCAGAGTGAAGAGGATGGGGATGACTGCTATAACTGGAATATAGGACTCAATCCCTTCTGTTTCCTTTTTGGGCTGAAATTCTCATGCCTTGGGAAGGTTCTCTCTGTCTGTATGAAAAAAGCACAATCTAACAGGCATGAGCACTAAAATGATCAAAGCCATGTTTCTGAGATTTGGAAAAAAAAATCAGTCATGCTATAAATAGTTTTGTAGTTAGCTTTTTTTCACATAAGCACTTGGCCATGTCAATTAAAATTCTCCAACACATGGAATATTTGGCATATCTCACAGATACCAAAACCATCCAATAGAGACATCGTAATGCATTTTTTTGAATGCCCAATAAAAATATAATAGTTTATTTTCAACTTTTTTTAATGTTTAATTTTTGTGAGTACATAGTAGGTACATATACTTATGGAGTATATGGGATATGTTGCTACAGGCATACAATATGTAATAACCATATTAGGGTAAATGGAGTATCCATCTCCTCAAGCATTTATCCTTTGTGTTATAAACAATCCAATTATACTCTTGAAGTTATTTGAAATATACAATTGAATTATTATTGACTACCCTCACCTTGTTGTGCTATCAAATACTAGACCTTATTTATTCTATCTAACTATGTTTGTGTACCCATTAATGATCCCCACTCCCCACACCCCACTACCCTTCTCAGCTTGTGGTAATCATCCTCTACTCGCTATCTCCATAAGTTCAATTGTTTTGATTTTTAGCTCCCACAAATAAGTGAGAACATGCAAAGTTTGTCTTTCTGTTCAACTTTTGATGATTATAAATATATGATTAATATTCTTGTGCATAAATTGTGTTGAACATTCAGTTCATCCCTTGGGATAGATTGCTAGGAGTGCAATAATTAAGTGGAAGAGGACTAGGAGCTTTAAGGCTCTGTTTACTTTATGTTCAAGTGTATACCTAAAAGTTAGGGCAATTTACTCTCTCATCTGCCATGGATAAAAATCATCACCTCACTGTTCTGTTATCATCTTGCACATATTTAAAACCTCTTATTTTATAGGTGAAAAGGTATTTGATTGTTGCTTGGGTTTGCATTATTTTATTTATGTATTTGTTTGTAGAGACAGGGTCTCACGCCACCGTCGAGTGTGGTGGCATGATCATAGCTCACTGCAGCCTCCAACTCCTGGGTTCAAGTGATCCTCCCGCCTCAGCCTCCAGAATAGCTGGGACTGCAAGTGTACGCCACCATGCCCAGCTAATTTTTTAATTTTCTGTAGATATTGGGTCTTGTTATGTTGCCTCAAACTCCTGGCCTCAAGCAGTCCTCCTGCCTCAGCCTCCCAAAGTGCTAGGATTAGAAGTATGAGCCACTGCACCCAGCTTGCATTATTTTATTACTAGGGAGGTCAGATATGTTTTTGATATCATTTGGGGTCATAAGTACATCTTTCCTTTCTATTTCTGTGTTGGCCCATTTTTCTATGAAGACATTAGTGCTTTGATTGCTGGCTGGTAGTATATTTGTATGTTAAATATACTAACCTGTTGTCTGTCCTGTTATACTAGAATGGATTTGACATATCTCACTTGCTTCTATTTAGATGGAGTTTTCAATAGACCCATAACATACTTGCATAAGTTTACTTAACAGAAAATGATGATTTTTTTCTTTGTATGTTTTTCCACTGCTTTGGGGCTGAGAAATAGTTTACCCAATTTAAGATCTGTTCTACAACTATCTATTTTATCCTCCAGAATTTTCATGCTTACATTTTAAATTCTAAATGCATCTGAAATTTATGTTGGTGTATGAGAATGTAACATAATATTTTTTCCAAGATAATTTTCTCAGCACTTTTGTTGAATATGTCATCCCTTCTTATTAGTTTGATATTTCCTTTAGCACGTACTAAGGTCTTCCATATGCTAGAATCTGCTTGAGGGCTATGTGTTCTCTTACATTGATCATTCAACATTTCTGGTCATGATTATGCTGGAATTGTATAATGTGTTTGAGATCTGGTCAAGCAAGTCTTTCCAACTGCCCACACTTTTCATAATGTGTGGGCAGTTGGAAATATTTCAAACAATATTCTAATAACTTCAAATTTTCACATTTTATAACATTATTCATCAGTGCATTCTTCACAAAGAACTTCCTATAATACTCAAAGAAAAAAAAATCCCGCTAGGATTTTCATCATTCCATAATCCCTGATTTATAAGGGGATAAGGAGAGGAAAAACCAGGACATTTCTGGAGTCCTAGCTCATTGTAGAAGTGAGGAGGGCTGTTGAATTCCCTTCTCTCTCCCCCCTACCCTTCAATGGACCAGAGCACTTCCTTTTGTCAAAGCTAACCAAATATGAAGAAAGTCAAGCCAGAGGAGAGGCTCACGAAATCACCAGTAGTAATACTGGCTTTCCCTGGAAGAGGTGGAGACTGGTACCAGGTCCTGTCTTGAAATTGAAGTAGGGAGAGGACTTACTGATCCATCCTTGTGCCCTGCTGAGCAGGGGAGAGCAGTGGAAGAGACAGCAGAGCTACTGTGCAGCAGCTTGCACTTCCCAAGTTTGGTTTGCCATTCATGCCTGAGTTTCGCATGTGTCATGAGAATGGCTGCAAAGGAAGCCAAGTTGAGCAAGTTTTGCAGATGTCCCCACCCCAGAAGGCTAGTGGTTGAGCAGGCCTAGAGAGAAAGTGGGAGTTGGAACAGATAAAAAAAGAGGCAGATGGTAAACATCTCATTGCCCCTTAGGAGAGCAGGGGTTTAGACCTCCTCAAAAGGAGGGCACTTAGGACCTGTCAGAGAAGGAGCAACGACCAAAAGCAGATTGCAAGGGAGCCCAGCTAAGTAACTGGCTCTTTCCCCTAATTCCTCCTCCTTTCCCTTGCCCACACCAGACAAGTGGCAGGAAGAGCAAGAGGCAGAGAAGGAGCATCCCAGAGGAGCACACCACAAACCGTAGTCACTTCACGCCTCTCGAGCCACAAACCTCTCAGGCCCTGGGGAAAGAGAAAAGTTCTGAAGGGTAAATGAAATGGACAGATTTTTAATATCCAAAAAGCAAAGTTAAGGAATCATCCTAAGATGTCCTTAAGGAGTCTGTGAGCCAGCAGGGAGGGATTTTTCATATGGCACAGTTGTGGGAGTGAGAGCTGAGAATGGAGAAAAATAAAATCATTTCCTCTTCATACCCCACAGGGATGAGACAGTTCAATAAAACACGTACATATGAATAAGCAAAGAGGAGAAAATAAAAATCATCTGTTATCCCACAAGGCAGCTATAACTAATATTAACCGATGTTTGCCAAAAATTCTTATGCGAATTTCTTTTCAAAAATGCAATTACAATGTATTCGTTGGGTTTTGACCTAGCTTCTATTCTCAGGAATATATTCTGAACATTTGTGCTTTTTTTTTTTTTTTTTTAAAGTCCAATAACATAATCTTAATAGCTTACAATATTTTATCCCATGAGTTGATAATTTACTTAAAGAATGCCATATCCTTTTACATCTAAACTTGCTTCCAATGTTTTACCATTATATACAATCCTGCAATGAACATCCTTGGAACTTAATCTTTGTACTGCTCCTTAACTGCTTACTTAGAGTAAATCCTAGTAGTGGAGTTGCTTTATCAAAACGTATAAACGGCCGGCCCCGGTGGCTCACGCCTGTAACCCCCGCACTTTGGGAGGCCAAAGGTGGGCCCATCACAAGGTCAGGAGATCGAGACCATCCTGGCTAACATGGTGAAATCCCGTCTCTACTAAAAATACAAAAAATTAGCCAAGTGTGGTGGTGGGCGCCTGTAGTCCCAGCTACTGGGGAGGCTGAGGCAGGAGAATGGCATGAACCCGGGAGGCGGAGCTTGCAGTGAGCCGAGATCGTGCCACTGCACTCCAGCCTGGGCAAAAGAGCAAGACTCCATCTCAAAAAAAAAAAAAGTTACATACATGTTAAATGTTCTCCTACATGCTGCCAACTCCTCTTCAGTTTTCACACCCACCAAAAGCTCATGAGACTCTGTTTTTCCACATTTTGGCCCACAGAGAGTATTTTTCTTCTTTTGGTTTCTTAATATCCAGTGGTCCCCAACCTTTTTGGTGCCAGAGACCAGTTTCATGGAACACAATTTTTCCACAAATAGGGGGATGAGGGGTGATGGTTTCAGGATGAAACTGTTCCACCTCAGATCATCAGGTATTAGATTCTCATAAGCAGCATGCAGCCTAGATCCTTCACATATGCAGTTCACAATAGGTTCACGTTCCTGTGAGATTCTAATGCCGCTGCTAATCTGATAGGAGGTGGAGCTCAGGCGGTAATGTTCACCTGCTCCTCACCTCCTGCTGTGCAGACAGTACTAGTCCACAGCCAGGGGGCTGGGGACCCCTGCTAATACCTGTTTGTGGTATTTTTTAATACATTTCTTTAAACACTGGTTTACTGGCTATTTATCATACCTATGCTGTGCATTGCCTGTTTCTGTATTTTGATCATTTTTCTACTAGTGTACAACTTTTCTTAGTTTTTTGTAAAAGCTCTTTATATATCTAACATCTATATTGCAACCATTTTATGCTACATATATTACAAATATTCTTCCCAGTTCCTTGTCGTTTACAATATTATTTTTTGTGCTAAGGTGGATTTTAGATTTGACCAGATAAAATTCTTGTATGGTTTATGCCAGGTGTCAGCAAACTTTTTCTGTAAAGGGTCAGAAAATACATATTGTAGGCTTTGCCAGCTTAATGGTCTCTATTGCAACTACTCAAAGCTGTTTTTCTAGGGCAAAAACAGCGATAGACAATATGTCAATGAATGGGCATGGCTACATTCTAAATTCAGAAGTGAATCTCTGGTATAAGCCATTGATGTCATGTTTTGAAAGTGATTCTCCACCACAGAATATATTATTTTCTATATTATATTATATTATTATATTATATTATATTATATTATATTATACATTCTTACTTTTATGTCTTCACTTTTAAACTTTCGGTCTTCAATACATTTATAATTAATTTTGTTGACTGGATTTTTTCTCAATGTTAAACATCTGGCTGAACATCACTTATTGAATAATCCATACTTTCCTCATTGAGTTGAATTGCAATCTTTTCTAAATTAAAAAATATAAACATATGCACATATAGTTGGGTTTTTAAAGTTCTATGGATATTCTGGAGCTAGTATCACACTTTTAATTATTAGAGTGTTTCAGTATGTTTTAGTATCTGGCATAGCAACTTCACACCCCTCATACTCTTCTTTTTAGGTCTTTGTGGTTTAATCTCTCTTAATTTTTCCAAAATGTTCTTCAGACTCATTTTGTCACATTCTAGTAAAAATTGTGTTGTTATGAAGGAAACCAGAATATTCCACCTCACTCTAAAATACAGCTGAACTAAAGAAACAGCCTCAAGATCTCTCTGACCTCCCCTTGTTACGGGACCTAAAGAGACTAAAACTTCAACATACATCTGAAAGCCCAGAAAAACTTCATCCCAAACCACTGTCTACTCTCTATCCCACTCAATTTCCAAAGAAAATTATTTGCTTACCATTGTCTTAGCGTTAGGCCTATTCATTTCTCCCTAAAAATCATTTACTATCCCTCAAATTGCCACATTTCCCCCACTTCCCTTCCCCTATGAAAAAGGGTATAAGCCTCTGTACCCCCATTGAGTTGTTGAGTAATCATTCTCCTGAAATTCTCCCATCCTATACACATTAAAATACATTGTATATGCCTTTGTTTCCTATTAATTTGCCTTTTGTCAGTTCATCTTCAGCAAGCCTTCAGTGGATGAAGGGGGAAGCTTTCCCTTTGCACACCTACGATACGTTGATTGGAATTGCATTCATCTACAGATCAATTTTCAAAAAACTGACAGCTCAACATTGGTGGTATGCACTCAGTGGAGGCTACTTTTCATTAACTTTGGTCTCATTAATTGGCTTTATAATAAACACACGCAACTGAAAAAAGTACAGCTTTGTAGTTTGTGATTAAACATAGTTTTGCACTTGAAAATAAGATTCAAGTGCTTACAATTTTGAAAACCACTAGTTTAACCTACTTACAATATTGTTATCATTAATTTGGCTTCTGTCATCTTATTCTATGCCTTCCTATTTATAGTTCTTCCTTCTGGTTTCCTTTGTTTTCTATTCTTTGACAATAATTGACTTTAATTCTGTTAATAGTCATTTAGAAGTTGTTTTTATAAATGCTTTGCACTCTATTTATCCAATCCTTATGAATGAGCAGTGAAATTATATCATTTGAGTATCCTTTGTTTGAGAGAAGGGATGCAATACAGTCTTATGTTCTTGACCATCACTACCAGGACCCAATAAACCTCAGTTTTCATTAATAACATAATAAAGGATTTTAAGTCTATCATCTTCTTAAAATTATGTATTTTCTCATTTTGGAATAATTTTTGACATTTTAATTTGATTTTATAATCAAATTTTTAAATAATCTTCAGAGCCATCCTTCTAATGTTCCACAGCTATTTCATGAAGATTATGTCTTCCTGTGCTCTGTTGCAAATGTCAAATAGTTTTTTGAGGCTTTCCTCTGGATTCACTTAATTATCAGAAGTTTTTCTCCTGAATCTTCTAGATACCGTCTGTTTCCTTGTTCTGTGGTATATTTCACAGGCCCCATTGCTGCTTTTTTCTTTCTTCATCTTAGCTAGTCCTTTGTCCTGCACACTGTCCTGTGCTGGTGGTAAAACACTCTTTTACTATTTACAACAAAATGACAAGTTGACGAGCAAGTTAAGCGGAACTTAATTTTGTGTGCCTTTGTTCCTTGCAAGCTGATGTCTTCTTCTTACCTCACCGTCTGGTTCTCTGGTATTCTGAACTGATGTGTTATGTCAAAAACTACAATTCTCAGCCTACACTGCTACCTGGGGTCTTCCTACAAAGGCCCCATGCAAATAATACCCTACCGCCCTGTTGCCTGTAGATGTACTGTCTCTTTCCATACCCAGGAGAAAAGAGAGATGCCTCTAAGTTTCTGGCTGGTTCAAATCCTGAATCTCTAGTGACAGAAGCACGAACTATTTTTCTACCTTTTATGAAGTTGATTTTGTGTCCAGAACCAGCTCCTTCTGTCTGGGAATTAGTTCCAGTTTTTTTTGTTGTTGTTGTTTTGTTTTTTTTGAGATGGAGTCTCACTCTGTCACCCAGGCTGGAGTGCAGTGGCACGATCTCGGCTCACTGCAAGCTCCACCTTCTGGGTTCACGCCATTCTCCTGCCTCAGCCTCCCGAGTAGCTGGGACTACAGGTGCCTGCCACCACGCCTGGCTAATTTTTTGTATTTTTAGTAGAGACGGGGTTTCACTGTGTTAGCCAGGATGGTCTCGATCTCCTGACCTCTTGAACCGCCCACCTCGGCCCCCCAAAGTGCTGGGATTACAGACATGATAGTTCGAGTTTTTTCATGGTTCTAATATTAGATTACTCATCAGTCTTATTTTCCATGAAGCTTTATTTTTTTTTCCCCTAGGCCTTCATTAGTGTTTTTGTTAGATATTGAGAGAAGTTTCCCTGGGGACTGCTAGCCAGATGCCACACTGAATAACAACAACAGCAGAAGCTAACATTTATTGAGCACTTACCATGTACCATCTATCCATTTTCTCATTTAATCACCACAACAACCCTCATTTAACCTCTCTAAGACTAATTTGCCCAAGGACACTCTCTGCTAAGGACACGGGCTGCCACGTACAATCATTTAAAAGCATTTGCAAACTCTCAGTAGCCTGGGATTCAAATAAATATGATATACCATCTTTTCTATGCGTTTCTAAATTTCTTAATCTTTCTGACCCTGAATTAACCCCTCAAATGCCAGGATGTTCTCCTTCTCTTGCATGCTGATATGATACATAACCTCATAGATGAGTCTGTAATTAACCTCTCATTTGATATACATCCATGTCATTCATATTTAATGAATAGTAATCAAAGATCCCTTAAAATTCTTTTAGTTCTTAAAACATAGAGAAATATGTTCCAGATGCTTCAGTGAATATTTTACATTTCTGTCATTTTTAAACTTTACAGAAGAAAAGTCATTTGTAAACAATACATAAGTCACATACCCTTTCAGACACAGGACATAAATGCTAATGATGGTAAGGAAGTACTTTACATGAGCACCAAATTCACTAATAGAAGATTACAGGAATGCTAACACCGACACCTCTACCCAATTGTTACAGGTTGGGTTTTCTGGAAAGTAGGCTCTGGGTGGATTTTAACCATGTGTGATGTTTTTCAGAGAATGATCTTAGGATTGACACCTGTGGAAAGAAGGCGGTGGCAGCAGATCGGATAGAGGGAAAAGTTGAGCTGTGAAGCAAGCTCAACAACAGCCTCAGCTAACCTCCTTGAGAAGCTCTGGAGCCTTCAGAGTTGTCCCAAATTGGGCCAAAAGAGTTGGTGAGGCTCCTCTCTGCAGCATGAGACAATCTCTGAAGTGGCTGACACTGAAGGCTGACTGCTGACTACGCTTCCAGTGGCTCGGACAACCCATCTTCTGTTGAAGGGGAATCAGGGTGGAGGAGCATCCCAGTATCCACCACAACAATTCTCTCTGAAAAGTCAGGAATTTCAGAGATGGGCCAAACTGCATCAGTTTACTTTCAATTCCTTTAAGGCTTGCTAAAACATTTTATTATTTTGTAAGCCCTAATAAAATGAAGATGCTAAGCGAATCACTGCTTTCAATGGGACACGGCTAATAAACACTAAATGCAAGAGCATTTGGGAAGAAAAGACAGTTGACTTACACTGGACACTCTAAGGCCCAGGCAATATACTAGGACTTGAACATACATAAGTTCATTTCACCCGTCAACTCTTTGAGTTTTCAGGTGGGAAAACAGAGAGAAAAGCTTACTCACAGCTGGTCAATTGTACACTTAGAACTGGATTGCCACAAAACTATTAATCCACCATGATGTTTCATCCTGACAAACTGGCCCTGATGTCAGAGACATCTCACTCCTAGCTATTGGAGTGTTTTGTCAAATGATGGCAAAGTCTATATGGCCAGGGAGCCGGAGCCAGAGCAGATGGTCTGGATGATGCCCAGAATCATCCCAGGAGAGAACAAAGGGCCACCATGCTGTCCCTGAAAAAAAGCATTAGGCAAAGGCTTCTTGGAAACCTACAATGAAACAGGATCTATTAAATATGTCCCCTCATAAGGGTCTTCAATGAGCCCAGCATGTTAAGTCTTTCATGCCTTGAAGGCACCTCAGTGACAGAACCCATCAATCAACCAATATATTCTGAAACCATCTGCCTCGTGCTTGGGCAGCAGAGGAGACACAAAAGGAAGGACAGCATGTTATCATCAGGAAAGCACTGACTTCCCACTTCACTTCAAATAAAATCCACATCCTTTGCCATGGTTTATAATTCTTGCCTTTATCTGCCCCCTGTTATTTCTCAGATCTCCTCTTCCTTATTTACTTTGCTCTAGCCACACTTATTTTTTTCCCCCACTGGCTATTCCATTTGCCTGGAATAATCATCCCCAAATCTCTGCATAATTTACTTATTCTCTTCTTCCAGATTGCAGTTCACAATTTTCTGCTTCAGACTGGATCACTCCGATTCCTGTAGCTACAGTTGCCCTCTATCACAGTTGTATTTTCCTCATGGCACTTTTCACTTTTCTGAAGTTATCTTCTTTGCTCATTTACTTGTTCATCATATGTCTCCCCAAAATATGCACGCTCCTTGGGGCTAGGGACCTGTTTTGTCCCCAGTACTTACAATAGTGCTTTACACAGAGTGGGGACTCAATAAACATTTATTAAATGAATAAGGCAAGCAAGAGGTCTAGGTTCCATTCGTACTTCTACAAGCTATCTAAAATTAGGAGGATCATTTAATCACTTTGCATGGAAGTTTATTTACCTAGAGCAAGGGTTGGCAATCTATGGCCCACATACCAAATATAGACAGTCATCTATGTTTGTAAATAGAATTTTATTAGAACACAGCTATCCTCAATAATTTACTACTGTATTGTATTGTTGCATTGTATTGTATTGTACTGTACTGTATTGTATTGTCTTGTCTTGTCTTGTCTTGTCTTGTCTTGTCTTCTCTATGGCTGCTTTCATGCTATAATGGCAGAGCTGAGTAGTGCCATGGACACTACATGGCTCACAAAGCTTAAAATCTTTAGAATCTGGCCCTTTAAGGAAAATGTCTGCTGACCTTTGGACTAAAAGGTGGATGATCATAATATCCACCCTGCATTCCCGTCAGCATTTTTGTAAAAAGCAAATGAGAAGATGCATGTGAAAGATATTTGTGAAGTGAAAAGTGCTACTCTTGTAAGGGGTGAACTTATTAGTTAGGAAGATGATTGTCATGAAACCACTGAAATCAATCAATCCATCAACCGAACAATGATTGTGAAAATAAAGGCACTGAATTATATAATTCAGACTATTTCAAGAGGACTTCAGAGAAGTGTGAAATCAACCCTCTAGTCATAGGCCAGTCTACTCTACCTGAATATCAGCCTAGCACTGGGGTAGCAACTGTCTCACCAAGCAGAGATGAAGAAGCAGACACACCTGGAATCAAATTTCCAATCTACCACTTATCAGCTGGGTGCCTTTGGAATCTTACCAACTCTGCATGTCAGTTCCTCATCTGCAAAATGGGGATAGTAGTAGTACCTATTCCATAGGATTGTTGTGAGATTCAAATGAAATAATCCAATGAAAAGAGACAACATCTGGCTCATTGTCAACATAATTCATGGTAATTGCTGCCATCATTATCATTGTAGTCAGTTGCCTCTCCCACATTCTGAACTAATTTTCTGGCTACGGAAACAACTTTTCATGCCTTCCCTTTTTATCCTGGAGAGGTCTGCAGGATGCCAAGGTCCTCCTTTTCCTTGGTTTCTACTGCACTCGCCTACTCTCTCCCGGGCTGCACCACCCTCTTCCTAGATGGCCTTGGAATGTTGGTTTCATCCTAGCTTCTCCTCCCCTTACTCCCTACATCGAATAGACTGATGATTTTTGCCTCCTGGAACAAATTTCTAGTATCTGCGTTCTGCATCCCTTCCTTACAGCCCAAAGTCCTACTTCATAGGCTCCTTAGCTCCTGCGTCAACTCCTGTGACACCCTTCTGGGTGGGCGCCTGACTCCAGGGGACTCCAGCTTTGGCCCATTCTATATACAACATCAGTGTTATTCTCTAAAATAAAATGGTACCACTTCTTTACTTTAAAAGCTCTGGGGTTCCCCATTGTTTGCTTGTTGCATAAGACCCTTGTAAACCTGCCACCTGCCCACCTCCGGGGTCTCGTCTTCTTCCACCTGTTCCTTGCTGGCCCCACCGCATGTCAGCGTTTCACTCACATGCACCTACTTGCTGCTCTCCCAGTCAATCTGCAGACCAAAGAGTGAGGGGAAAAAATGGTTTTTTTGGGTAAATTACTGAGCTTTGGAGCATTGTTTTTTATGCATCATTATCTCAGCAGAAATCTGATTAATATGTGACAGAAATTATAACTGAATAACCAAGTATTGAGCTAAAGCTTTCCCCCCCAATATTACATTTATAGCATTATTTCACTCCAAAATAAAATTGCCATTTAAAAAAAATACAAAACACAGAAAGAGGGAAATAATACATGCTGTCTTTGGGAAACATTTGCTCAATGTGTGCCTTAATACACCCACAATTTAAACTCCATTAGCAGGGGCAATTTTCTTTTTAAAAAAATACCACAGTAAAGTGCTGAAGGATAGAAAGTATGACTGAAGAAAAACCAAAGAGGCAAAAAAAAAAAAAAAAAAAAATTGCAGAGGAAATGGCGCTCAATAAGAACCTTGAGAAGTGGTAACATAAAATAGTGACAATTAAGGTTGATTGCATGATTCTGGGTTGGGGAAGGAAGTCAGAAAGAGTCCACTGGAAATCTGGGAGTGTGTGAATAGGAGGCCCCCCAGATGGCAGGAAGAGTGAGAAGAGGGCAAAGCTAAGCAGTGCTTTGGATATGGATCTGAGCCAGGTGAGTCACCTAAGAGAGGCTAGAGTTGTGACTGGGTACGAAGGCCCCAGGTCAGGGGAGAACAGTGTTCCTAACTAGAGTTAGCCAGTGAACTAATTCCTTTGGGCATTTATCTGAGAGCTTTAATGGATGTTTGAAGATTATTTTCCCCACATTAGCTATTAAGGAGACTTGACCCTCAATGAGAGGCATCATAGGGTACATTAATTGCTTTGCTAATGGCCTAACCTCTTTGACAATGTCACATATACAGTTCTTTTCCCTGATTGGTTTTGAAGTGCCCCAGCAATAATTGCATATTGTTTCTCTTACATTGTTGCTAGAAAGGAAGGAAAGGAGGGAGGGAGGAAAGAGATAAGAGTTGGAAACAGCAATCTATAATTCATTCTTGGAAACTACTTGAGACCATGTATAAGGCAAGGTTGGTACCCTGGAAATTACCCAGCAAGATAAAGACATCCTGCCTAGTTCCCAGGGCTGTGTGTGTGTGTGTGTGTGTGTGTGTGTGTGTACTCTGAATCACCTCTGATCTTCAGTCTGAACTAGGGAATTCAAAATGATCCAGGAGTTGGAACCCATATCTACTTTGTGGCAAAACCTCCTTGAATCCTTGCTGATAAAATCATGGGGGAGGGGATAAAAATCCACCAGCTATCATTAGTCATTGAAGGAAAAGAATTATTTCATCCAGTCTTTCTAGGTAATTAACATTATGAGATCATCTAAGAGCCCACAGTGTGAAATGGGTACTAAGTAACATGCAGAACTGATCCCAGCTCTTTAAGTGCTTTATTTCAACATAGACTTTGATATACAGAAAAGAAACCAAATAGGGTGTCTTTCATTATCTGGATATTTTTAAACTTTCCATCTGGAAATTATTTCTGAGAGTAATAAAATTCCAGTGTTTGCTGAAAACATCTAACTTTGATAATTTCCAAGTTTTCATGGACTTTAAACTGCTTAGTCCTTGGAAACAGGTTTATATATCTGGTTTGAAAAGCCCTATGTATCCAGAACATGATATACTAAACAAACAAACAAATAAGTAAATAAATCTCCGCACGTCGACATGAAGTGCACTGGGTAATTCTGGAAATGGATCTTCTTTGAATCCAATGTCCTAGTCTAGCACACAGAATTCTTATAGGTTCAGTTAGTATGGAATAAGCTATAGCTTGGAGTAGCCTAATTTAGTAAAAGGATTCCTTATTCCTTGCACTAGAAAAAAGAAATTAATGGTAAAAATGTAATAAGATGTTTTTTAAAAAATGCTTTAACAGTCCAACAACCTTTAACATAACGGAATAAATAAGAAATGCATTTGGGGCGAATGAATCATTTTCTTCCATGGGCCTTAATTCCCTATATTTAAAATAAGGGGCACGAGCCACAACATTTCTAAGTTCCTTCCTGATGGTAAAGGGCCAAGATCTCCAAGTCTGTGTGTGAATACAAATTGACCTCCTGCCTGCATCTGGGGTTCCTCTGAATCTGGCATCCCACCCCTACCACCATCTCAAACCATTTTGCCTTAACTCACACAACTTACCAGGAATCATTCAACTTTACCTGCGCTAATCTTCTCACTGGGACATCCTTGGAAAGGCCAGGCCCCAACCCATTTTTAAGCCTCAACCAGGCTGTGTCCCTCATTTGAAATGTCATCCCTAGATAACCCAAATTCCACTTTTTCTTTAAGGCACAGCTCACTGTCCACCTCTTCTATAAAGATTTCCCTGACTAGATGAGCCCTTGGCTCTTTCACATCTCTGAGCTATTGTTTATATGATCTACAATGTGATTCTATACAGTCCAATATGTATTGTGGATGTTTCATGTAGTTTAAGAGCTTGAGCTATAGAACTCTGTTGCCTACGTTCCAACGTCATCTATACCACTTATTTATTTACTCTAGGACCTTGGGCGGTTTGTTAACCTCAATTAATCTCTCTATGCCTCAGTTTCACCACTGATAAACTGAGGATAACAATAATATGTACTTCAGAAGTTCTGTGCCATGGAAACATTTCTGGCCAAACCATTTCAAGTAAATTCTTTGAGGATGTTTCAGGAAATATGTTCAGTGTTATGCAACATCAGCATTAAACAATTTTTGGTCTATTTAAAAATTTTTATTATTTTAATATAGTCATGTTCATAAAATGGGAAAACATATAAACAAATAATTTATAATCTCACCTCCCAGACAAAATTGTTGTTTTAAAATGTTGCATTTATTCTTGCAGATATGTTTCCACAAATTGTGGTAGTTTTAAAATACATCCACAAAGTTTTTGATACTCCTCTCTTCAAAGGGTGGAACCTAATTCCCTTCCCACTGAGAGTGGGTCAGACGTAATGACTGGCTTCTAGCTAACAGAATGTGACAGATGTGATGGTGTGTGATTTCTGAAACTAGGTCATAAAAAGTATTGCAGTTTCCGATCTCTTCTTCCCTCCCCCCACCCCTTTCCTCCTGCTCTCTCTCCCACTTTGTCTCATCACTCTCTCTAGGGGAAGCCAATTGCCATATGGGGACATTCAAGCAGCCCAATGGAGTAGCCCATATGTTGGAGAACTGTTGCCTACTGCCAACAGCCATGTGAGTGAGCCATCTTGGAAGCAGATTCTGCAGCCCCAGTCAAGCCTTCAGAGACTTCAGACCTAGCCAAAATTCTGACTCTAACCACACAAGAGACCCTGAGCTGGAACCACTCAGCTAAGCTGATTCCAAATTCCAGACACATGGAAAGTATGAGATAATAAATTGTTGTTTTAAGCCCTACAGTTTTGGGGTAATTTGTTAAGTAGCAATAAATAACAAATATATACATTATGTATGTGTATATATATAGTATATATATGTATATAGGTGTGTGTATATATATATGCACACACACACACTCTGTACATATTTAAATACATTCTTCAGTTTTGATTGATAATAATATACAATAAACCTCTTCCCATATGTATTTTCAGTGATATTATTTTAAGAGAGCCAGGAAGTACACACAGCTCCAGCCAGAAAAATAAAACAAAAAACTACATCATATGCCTGCTGGAGTAAAAAATTCCTCTAACGGGATAAAATCTATATCCTACTATTTGAAACGAGGCTTGAAATGAAACCATTGCTACCATTCCCAGGAGATAGCCAATTGTAATTGATATGTTGATGGCCAATGTCCATTCTCTTCCTAGTGATGAGCTTTGCTACAGGAGGAGGGACAGGATAGGAGTGAGATAGACATACAGACAGACAATGGGACATATCCATAGGTAGTTTCAGGTATGGTGCAAAGGAATTAAGTAAAGGAAGTTTTGGACTAAAGGTATACAAACCTTGAGGGTTGATTAACTGTCCTAGAAGGAGAAGACAATTCCAGGGGCCATGGGCTGAGCCCTGGGTGTGTTTCTATACATAGATGGAGAGAAGAGAAGAAGAGATCATCAAGGGAAGCACAAAAGATGTCAACAAGGATGGGGATACTGGAGCAGATGAGGCCATGAGAGCCAGAGTATGAGAAAAGTAAAGGGAAAATGCGCATGGTTGCAAGTCTCAGAGGCCATTGAAAGAAAAAACAAAAACAAAAACAAGGACCATTGGATTTTATAAGAAGGTCATTTAATCACACCAAGTACCAACTGGGGTCATCAAAAAGGATAAGAACCAAACTAATACTTACGTCTGGTTTGGTTTGGGGTTTTCTTGGCTTTCTTCTAACCAGCCTCAGTGGGAAACCTCAGGAAGTTACCTCTGCCTCTCCAGGCTGGGTTAGGTGCCACCTTCCTAGGAGTTACCACAGCACCCTGTGTTCTCTTGCCTCATAACATTAATCACAGACTATATATAGTAATCCCATGGTTACCCATTTTTCTAGAAAAAGCTTCTTGAGAGAAGGCAGTATTCTACTTTCAGCTGTATCTCTAGGATGTAGCACACTGCCTGCCACATTACACAAGCTCAGACAATCTTGGATGAATGAATGAGTGAGTACTGTGGAATAGAAGGAAAGAGGGAAGACCTTTGTTGAGAGGTACGCCCGTGAAAGAAGGAAAGTAATGGACCTGTAGTTGGCAGGAACATCAAGGTCAAGTGAAGGGATGACCTTTCAAAGGAGGGCTGGTTTGAACACGGTCCTAAAACTATTTAAGATGAAAACTAAAGATGTATCCAACATGACGTTTTAGACGCAGTATTAAGACAAACTCTGTGTTAGTCTTGGTTCTGGGAAGGCAAAAACAAAAAAAACAACTAAACACCTATATCATTTCTGGTCATTTGTGAACAATCAATGATCACGTAATGATGCATATTACCCTCATATTTAGTAAACATAACATTTGTGAGATGAACAAGACATGTCACCCTGATTAACTGATATTATCAGAATGTTCACATTCAAATTCTAATGGAAACTTAGAGGTAGATATTCTAATGTAACATGGAATAAAAAAAATTCCTTATGTGCTTTATACATTGAAATTCCTTCAAACCATTGAAGTATGAATGCATATTTATCTTTGCAAAAGTTAAACACTACTACAATTAATGGTGATGTGATAGCTGTTAATTTTATATTCAAAAACAACTATTAAGAACTTCCAAGAAGTTAAATCAGTAGAGATGTAGATTGACAGTTTATACACACTGAGTATTAGTTGATAAGTTTAAAAATAACATTAATTCCTTTCTAAGCCAACTAGTATTCTATAAAAACTTAAATTCAGTAACAATACAAGGGCAAACAATAGAGATTAGACTATATCATACATCTATTTTTGGGGAGATTATTTTCATTATAATCATATGAAATACGATTATAATGATATGAATAATCATGATTATTCATATCATTAATAATATGAAACAAGATAACATGTAAGACTATTTCTGAAAATTTAAGAAAGCATCTTCCCCAAGCAATGCACAGAGCTTCATTTGGGGAGGATTGCTTCAATTAAAGTGCATCACCATGAACCAGTGTTCAAGTCCAAGAGATGAAGAGGAAATATCATTAACCTTACTTGGTTACTAGGAGAGAAAGAAAGGCTCAATAATGTGGTGGCAGCCTTAGCCCCAGCAGAATCCTACTTGACGAAACAAGCCTCAAAAAATCTTGTTTATCCACCAACCTCATTTGAAAGTGAGCATCCATTTGGTATCACACTTGTACAGTACAGTGACCACACAAACAATCCAGCAGATGATAGTACCTGAGAAAATATTGTCCGTGGTTTATAATGTAAATCTCATGAAAGGTGACTACTAGACTTTTAATAATAAATATTTTGATACATTTTCAGATGTATCCTTATGATCTAGAAGGTCATTTTATGAGGGTTATTTTCCACTTTGGCCTCAGCTTTGACCGAATATGAATTTTTACACTGGCCTTTTAGCATTTGGCCAAAATGTGTATTTGGCATAGTGTAATAAAGACCATGGGATTTGATGGGTAATAGATAATACTTGCAATATTTAAAAGAGACCTGTGCTTCCAAATTTGAAAGGGGAGGACTCTTGAGAGGGTTTAATTCTCCCATAGGACAGCTGGGGTTGCTGGGAGGACGGACCTACCTTCTTTATCCTAACTAAGAAAATAGGATAAGTGAGATGAGGCCTCCCTTTCAGATAACTTGGGGTGGGGCATGGGGTGGGTGCATTATGATATGGAGGCACATTTTGTATCCTCAACATGCCAAGCAGGTGCTGAGAAGAGGCACAAAAGAGAACTCTGGCACTGTAGTAACAAACCCCTGTCTTAGCTGGGGATCCAGACATCTAGGCCTTCATCATCCCAGTTTTCATTTGAGAGCAAATGCCCAACAGCATGAGAATTGGGGATGTCTGGGTATCTGCTGACAGATGCAGGCATTATTAAACATAGTAGTGGAGGTGCTGTGAGGCTGCAGGGATCAGAATCCCAGGGGTCACCAAGTTGCCAGATTGAACTGCCACTGAGCACGCGGGGCCCGCCCTCACTGCCACTTGGCAGACTGTCTGTCTTGCTCAGTGTGGGGCTCAGCTGTTCAGACCCCTAATTACTTACCAGCTGCTTAATCCTTCCTATTGTTCACAGAGAGATTTGAAACAGAATACAATTCACCTTCCAGTTGCATGGCAAGTCTAAATTGTTCCCCACAATTCTTAAATGTATCTGAGCACTTATTGAGTACCTAACAGGAAACAATTGGCATCCAAAAGAGTCCCTGGAATTTCCATAGAACAAGATGGTTAGGAGTATGAAATATAGATCTAGCAGTTTGAAGTACCGATTCTTTCAGCTCCTTGACCTTAGGCAAGTTATTAAATCTTCTTGAGTCCTACTTTTCCTCATCTGTAAAATGAGATTAAAACTCTGACAGGACCAATGAGTTCAAAATATCCACTTTTTTCAGCTTTCAAGTCTCCTCAACCTCCTGGCTATTCATCTGGCCTCACCAATTTTATTAAGGTCTATGAATTGTTATCCTGATAGGAAAGATTTCAAGTTGAGGAGGGAGGTCAATTTGGGCATAAGCTCTGTTCATCCTGGATTCAGTGTTCAAGAAGACTGCTGGTTCCTGTCACCAGGGCAGACTACGGAGCTAACAGGAAAAACTACCTCCAAAAAGAAAGCAAAGGCCAACCAGTTGAACTTAAGTCTAAAGAGCCAGTGGACTTACAGAATCACTAACAATTTAATCACAAATATTTTAGTTGCATTTTACTGTATTCAGTGATGGAAAGTGTGCATTATCATAGTATTTACAAATTTGGAGCTTTGTGAGGGTTTAGGGAAGTATCTCTTTCAAATATCAAAGGCTTAATGTGTTATCTTATAGATCCTTTTTATTCTTTTAAACAATATTTAAGATGGTTCCCAAACTCTGGGGTATCAGGATACATATATAATCTACTAAAGCCAACTAAAATCCAGAGCAAATAATGAGTTATTTGCTTAGGCTTTCTGGGCAGGGGGGTGCTTCCATTAGGTTGTATTAGAAGAGCATCTACCTGAGCAGGGGAATTTATTTATGTATTCAATAAATATTTAGTTAGGACTTCCTGTCAGTACAAGTACTAAATAAATAGCGTACTCAGGCAGAGGGGGTCACAAAGGCAGCAAGATGTGAGCCCTACTTTCAGGTTATTTGTACTTTAGTTTCACTGAAAATGAAAATAATAATTTTTATCTCCATGACATTTTACAATTTTCAGAGTTTTAACACCAATTTTCATTTCATACTCAAAGATTCCTGTAAGTATTAACTCCATTTTATTTTTACTTTTTATTTTTGCGAGACTGAGTCTCACTCTGTCGCCCAGGCTTGAGTGCAGTGGCACGATATCAGTTCACTGCAACCTCTGCCTCCTGGGTTCAAGCAACTCTCATGCCTCAACCTTCTGAGTAGCTGGGATTACAGTCGTTCACCACCACTCCTGGCTAATTTTTGTATTTTTTTAGTAGAGATGGGGTTTCACCATGTTGGCCAGGCTGGTCTCGAACTCCCAACCTCAAGTGATCTGCCTGCCTTGGCCTCCTAAAGTGCTGGGATTACAGGCATGAGTCACCACGCCCAGTCTATTAACTCCATGTTAAAGTTGAGGAAATTGAGTTTCCAAGGAGTGAAGATATTTTTTGAAGGGCATGAAGTTAGTACATAATCACAATTCAAACCCAGATTTCTTGACGCTAGATCTAATGTTCTCATTCACCATGGCTGCGTTTTGAAAAAGAGACTCTATGCCTTTGCTAAGTCAAGGTGGGAGGAAAGGAGTAGAACATTTTTTTAAAATTGATTTTCCTATGAGGCCCTATAGTCCATTTGGTCTTGGCAAAAACACCATGGAGAGTGCATGGGAAATAAAGACTTGTTTCCCACCTTCCAAGGGCTTTCAAATTAAGTTGATGTTAAGAAGCACGTGGGGGAAGAAACACAGTGAGATTCTCCTTGTCCTTATGGAGTTTGCACTGTCTGTCTGGTTCAGCAATATGGGTTTCAGTGACAACCACAGGGTCTGGGACATAGTAGGTCTAGGTACTCAATAAAAATATGTTGCATAACCACTATGGAAAACAGTATGGAGATTCCTTAAAGAACTAAAAGAACTACTATTTGATCCAGCAATCCCACTACTGGGTATCTACCCAAAGGAAAAGAAATCATTATATATAAAAGACACATACAAGTGCATGCTTATAGCAGCACAATTTGCAGTTGCAAAAATAGGGAACCAACATAAGTGTCCATCAACCAACAAGTGGATAAAGAAAATGTGGTATATATACACCATGGAATACTATTCAGCCATAAAAAGGAATGAAATAACGTCTTTTGCAGCAACTTGGGTGGAGCTGAAGGACATTATTGTAAGTGAAGTAACTCAGGAATGGAAAACCAAAAATCATATGTTCTCACTTGTAAGTGGGAGCTAAGCTATGAGGATGCAAAGGCATAAGACTAATATAATGGGCTCTGGGGACTTGAGGGGACGGGTGGAAGGGATGTTAGGGCTAAAAGACTACATATTGGATACAGTGTACACTGCTCGGGTGATAGGTGCACCAGAATCCCAGAAATCACCACTAAAGAACTCATCCATATAACGGAAAGCCACCTGTACCCCAATAAAACTATTGAAATAAAAAATGAAATTAAAAAATATGTTGCATAAATAAAAGACAGATGAATGGGAGCAAATAGATAACCACAAAATGCACTTTAGTATATACTATAACTTCAAATGTGATAAAGAAGGAATCACAAAGCAATAGGAGTTAGATGTTCTATTTAATGCATAGGGTTTGGAAAATTATGTATTTGGAGAAATGAATGTTAGATCTCTATCTCATAATATAATCTCACAATGTCAAGTAAATTCCAGAAAAATCAGAGTCAAATGTTAAAAAAAAAACATTTTTTTTCAAAAGGCAGAAACTATAAGTGACAACTTCATTGATTTCTGACTGATAAGGGATTTCTAAGTATAAAAATAATGTAAGAAATTATAACCTAAATAGGTAAAAATGTGACTACATAAAAAGAAGACTTGATTCTCGGCTTAAAGCATTAGAACTTTTGTATATCAAAGGACATCATGAATGTTATATAATGAACTAGGAAAATACTAAAAATAAATAAGAGAAGCAAATATTAGTCCCTTAAGATATTTAAAAATACATAAAAGAGCATGCAAAAAAATCCTTTAAGATATAAAACGCTAATAACCCAACAAGAAAAACATAAACACATTAGGAATAATGATCGAAGGGCATAAAAAACTAATTCATAGAATAAAATTTTTTTTAAAATCCAGAAAAATTCAACTTCCCTGTTAATCAAAGAAAAATAAAAGAACAATGATTTGTTTACCCATTACATTTGTAAAAATTAAAATTATAATGCTCAGGACTGCCAAAGGCATGATGAAATAGGCTTCTCATAAGCTGATGGTAGATATTAAAATGATATAATCTTTCTAGAAGGCAATTTGGTCATGGTTATCAAAATATTTTTGATGTATATAAACTTTGAATCAGTGATTCTGCTTCTATAAAATTATCCTAAAATAATCAAAGATGCAAAAAGACGTATATACCACAAAGCTCACCATGTCCTTCTTGATAATAGTGAATAAGTGTAAACAAATAAATGCTCAACACTAGAGAACTGCTAGGCAAATTATTCATAAGATAGAATGTTATGCATTCATTAAAAATCAAGTTTTACAGCAGCATGATTTATAATCCTTTGGGTATATACCCAGTAATGGGATGGCTGGGTCAAATGGTATTTCTAGTTCTAGATCCTTGAGGAATCGCCACACTGTTTTCCACAATGGTTGAACTAGTTTACAGTCCCACCAACAGTGTAAAAGTGTTCCTATTTCTCCACATCCTCTCCAGCACTTGTTGTTTCCTGACTTTTTAATGATTGCCATTCTAACTGGTGTGAGAAGGTATGTCATTGTGGTTTTGATTTGCATTTCTCTGATGGCGAGTGATGATGAGCATTTTTTCATGTGTCTGTTGGCTGCATGAATGTCTTCTTTTGAGAAGTGTCTGTTCATATCCTTTGCCCACTTTTATAAAGACACATGCACATGTATGTTTATTGCAGCACTATTCACAATAGCAAAGACTTGAAATCAACCCAAATGTCCATCACTGACAGACTGGATTAAGAAAATGTGGCACATATACACCATGGAATACTATGCAGCCATAAAAAAGGATGAGTTCATGTCCTTTGTAGGCACATGGATGCAGCTGGAAACCATCATTCTCAGCAAACTATCTCAAGAACAGAAAACCAAACACCACATGTTCTCACTCATAGGTGGGAATTGAACAATGAGATCACTTGGACACGGGAAGGGGAACATCACACACCGGGTCCTATTGTGGGGAGGTGGGAGGGGAGAGGGCTAGCATTAGGAGATGCTGTAAATGCATGTAAATGACGAGTTAATGGGTGCAGCACATCAACATGGCACATGTATACATATGTAACAAACCTGCACGTTGTGCACACGTACCCTAGAACTTAAAGTATAATAAAAAATAAAAAATAAATAAAACTCATGAAGGACAGTAGAGAGAAAATGGAGAATCAAACTCAAGAATCTATTCCGGCGTCTCCCAAAACATTCTCACTAAAGTCACAGTGGAGTCAGATCAACTCCACTCTAACTCCTAATAGCACTATGACCCTGCACAAGCCACTGGGTCACTCCACCTTTTTGAGCCTAAATGTTCTCATGAGCCCAATGAGAACACTTACTTCTTTTTTCAGTTGAGGTAAAGACAAAATATGAGTTCTATAGAGTCTGGTACATTGTAAATGTTCAATAAGCAGTAACTATTGTAATTAGCACTGCAAAAAAAATAAAGTTTTAGATGAATATTTATTGAAATATTAAATATTTGACATGCCCATAAAACGTTTTTAAAAAGCAAACTACAGAAGAATATTATAAAATGATGCTATTATATTGAGAGAGAAGAAAGGAAAGAAAGAGAAACAAGAGAGGAGAAAAGGAGGGAAGGAGAGAGGAAAAGAGGAGGGAAAAAATGGAATGGCAAGCTCTGTTGAAATTTTGTTTTATATCTTAGGAACACAGGGATTTATTATTTGTTGTTTTGTTTTTGCTTTCCTATATTTTAACAAATTTTCCACATTTTTGTAATTGAAAAATTATTTGCATCTGAAAAGACTACCCAGAAATCTCTGGGCAATAGGATTACAAATATTTTTCATTTTCTTCTTCTCATACAAGAATATTTACAGCATACAAAACTACTTCTTGTATTTTTCAATATTTTTATAGAAAGTCTTACCCGTGGAAGAGATCTGATTTACCCAGAGTTATCGATGGCCTGTCCTTAGGGGTCTGTAGCAATTTCAGTCCTTCCCTCCTCAGAAGAAAGAATTCAACTGAGGGGCAGAAAGCAGAAAAAGAGAGACAAGTTCCAGAGCAGGAATAGAAGTTTATTTTAAAAGGCCTTAGAACAGGAAAAAATGTCAGGCGCACTTGGAAGAGACCCAAGTGTGCATGTGAAAGGTTAAAGAGAGGTCAAGCGCCCCGTTTAACTGTGATCCTGTGACTTTCATAAGCTCGCCTCTTTACCATGATTCTCCCTTGCAGTGGGCTGCCTGCATGCACAGAGCCCTCCTTACCCTTGAGAAGTGAGCTCATGCAGTATGTTTAGGGAGTTATAGTCACGCCCATCCGAGGCTTTCTTCCTTTTTCCGGTGGAATGTACCTGGAAGATCACACTTCACCATTTTTGTCTCTTAATATGCATGCCCAAGAAGCTGTTTCTCCCTGGCGTCTGAATTCAGTTAGCAGTTTTAATTAATATTAACAGGTGTGGACCATCAGTCTCTCCCTGGCTGCCGAATTATCATTTTAAGAGAGGCAATGCAGTAATTGCCGAATCATCACCTGACATTTCTAGTGGGTGGGGGGAGAGCCCTCTCCTGCCCCACTCACGCCTAACTACCTGTAACAAAAGCATGAATTATTTATATTGAAAGAAAATAGTGCTTTTTTTTTTTTTACACAAAAAGATATGGGTATCTTTTTATATGTGACATTTTCAGCATGAACCGCATAGTATTTACATAATACTATGAAATATATTTTTAATAATGAAGATCTGGTCTGAATAATGTAGAATAGATGAAGTGTTCAAAATGGATACAAATTTGACAGTGAATCCCAGGTATCAAATATCCTCTCAGTTCTTCCCACAAGGAAACTGTGACAGAAATGAAGACTTATTCCCCTTATTTTCTTCTCAGCTTCTATGGCAGCCTGTGGGATGGGGAAGGTTTAACTGCAGCATGTCCTTGTGCTAAGAGTTTGAGGGAGCAAGGAACAATAGCTGGGGCGTGGCTGGGTGGAGAGGTCTTAAGAACAGTATTCACGAGTCGGAACACATTTTTTCAGGATCTTACAAGTTAAAAACGTTTCTGTAAATAATCTGTTTATTTCACCTTTGCAATTTAAATAATATTGAACAATTTTTCAATAAATAATACTAAAAAATCACAAAGGTTGACATTTGTTGATGCTTGCTCTATGCCAAGCACTGTATTAAATCATGGCCATACATTATTTCTTTTAATCTGAACAGCAGCCCTATGAGGGAGGAACTTTTTGAATCTTTACTTGACAGACTACAAAAGGCAAGGCCTAGAGAGATTGAGTAACTTGTCCAAGTTCCTAGTAAGTAGTAGAGCCAAATTTAAGACCAGGTTTATCTGAATTTCAGCTCCAAGTATTTAATTATACACTGCCTAACATATCTGCCAAAGCTAAACAATACCCAACAAAAATGCATTCATGTGGTCAGCAAAAAACACATGCTAACTAGAAGGTTAAATAGCAGCACTATTCTTAAAAGTCAAAAACTAGAAACCACCCTAATGCACATCAGCAATTGAACAGATAAATTCTGGTATATTTCCACAATGGAATGCTATACAGTAATGTAAATGAATTATCTACAACTACATGCAACACATGGATGAATATCACAAACAGAATGTTGAGCAAAAGAAGTCAGACCCAATGGATGCTATGATTCAATTTGTTTAAAACATGCAATAAATAGAACGAATCTATGATTTCAAAATCAGGATAGTGGTTACTCTTTGATGTTGAGGATGTGGCAGGTGAAGCCTAGAAGGGTTTCTGGGTGCTGGTAATGTTCTGTTTCTTGATCTGGGTCCTGATTACACTGATTACAAGAGTGTGTTCACCTTTTAAGAATTCATTGAGCTTTATGCCTGCAATAGGTGTACTTTTCTGTATGACTCGTAAGTCCAGAGGAAGAATGTAGTTGGTGACAGACATGTGGTTTAGTTTCTACTATGGGGAAACCTAAAACAAGTACACTCTACATACAGGAAAGTACTACAAAGTGATAAAAGAGGATCATGGAAACACTGATCTGATAATGATCAGCTTTCTAAAATACAAACAATTAGCCCTGGCGAGTGACAAATAATATGCCACAACAAGCTCACTTGGTTACCTTTCCATCATAATTCAGAACCAGAGTGTGTCTGTTTGGACAGCAGGAAAGTGTTTGCTTTAATATCACCACCTGCAGAATGAAATTCAACCAATTAAGTTAGGAAATTGCCATTTACAGATAATTATTGTTTAGCTGGTTTATAACTTCACAGATCTGCAGCCATTTGAGGACAAGGTCCCAAAACTGCCATAGGGTGTGGTGTCGGAGTGGGTCTATTTTAACTTAACGATCTGGAAGAGGAAATAACCAGCATGGTAATGGCATTGTGAACGATGCTAAATTGAGAGAGTTGCAAATGCTAATAAAGGCAGAGGAACAAGATGGGAAGACTTTGCTGATAAAATCTGGACTTTGTGAATAACACCAGCGCATTGAATTCCCAATGCTCTGCCCTAGCAATAGATTCCAGAGCAACTCCTTTGTGTTAAAAAATAAAGGTCTCATATCTAAAAAAAAATTGAATATTCTATTTTGGCATTGCAATTTTAAATAAACTTTCTTTAATTTTAAAATAGTTTCAGACTTACAGAAAAGTTAAGATAGTACAGAGTTCCAAAACATCCCACACCCAGTTTCCCCTATTATTCACATCATACCTTAGTATAGTGCATTTGTAACAATTAATGAACCGATATTAATACATTGCTTTTTTTTAATTTTTGTTTTTTAAACATAAATTGACAAATTTTAGTTATATCTATTTATAGGGTACAAAATGATGTTCTGATTTGTGAATACAATGTGGAATAATAAAATCAAGCTAATTAACCTATCCATCACCTCAAATACATAACATTTTTGTGATGAGAACATTTAAAATTTAGTCTTTTACATTTCTCAAAAGAAGACATTCATACAGCCAACAGACACATGAAAAAATGCTCATCATCACTGGCCATCAGAGAAATGCAAATCAAAACCACAATGAGATACCATCTCACACCAGTTAGAATGGCAATCATTAAAAAGTCAGGAAACAACAGGTGCTGGAGAGGATGTGGAGAAATAGGAACACTTTTACACTGTTGGTGGGATTGTAAATTAGTTCAACCATTATGGAAAACAGTATGGCGATTCCTCAAGGATCTAGAACTAGATGTACCATATGACCCAGCCATCCCATTACTGGGTATATACCCAAAGGATTACAAATCATGCTGCTATAAAGACACATGCACACGTATGTTTATTGCGGCACTATTCACAATAGCAAAGACTTGGAGTCAACCCAAATGTCCATCAGCGACAGACTGGATTAAGAAAATGTGGCACATATACACCATGGAATACTATTCAGCCATAAAAAAGGATGAGTTTGTGTCCTTTGTAGGGACATGGATGCAGCTGGAAACCATCATTCTTAGCAAACTATTACAAGAACACAAAACCAAACACCGCATGTTCTCACTCATAGGTGGGAACTGAACAATGAGATCACTTGGACTCGGGAAGGGGAACATCACACACCGGGGCCTATCATGGGGAGGGGGGAGGGGGGGAGGGATTGCATTGGGAGTTATACCTGATGTAAATGACGAGTTGATGGGTGCTGACGAGTTGATGGGTGCAGCACACCAACATGGCACAAGTATACATATGTAACAAACCTGCACGTTATGCACATGTACCCTAGAACTCAAAGTATAATAAAAAAAAATAAAAATAAAAAAAAATAAAATAAAATTTAGTCTTTTAGCAATTTTTAAATGTTCAATATTATTTTTACTACACTCACCACACTGTGCAGTATATCTCAAAGCAAAAAAAAAAGAAAAAAAATCTTATTCCTCCTGCCTAATTGACACTTTGTATCATTTGACTATCATTTCACCATTCCCCCTAACCCTCAGCTTCCGGTGACCACCATTTTACTCTCAGCTGCTTTGAGTTTGATTGTTTTGGTGTCCACGTATAAGTGAGAATTCTTGAGGGGGAGTATCTACATAAATTATCTGGAATTCTTTTACATGGGAGTTTTGTATATTCTTCCCCATTTATTTATTCAATCATTTATTATGTCAGTATGAACTCATGGATATTTATTTTATACTTTGGCTTATAATTCAATACTGCTTTATTTATTTCGATCCTCAAATAATTCCACTTTCAGCCATTGGGAGCTCTTTCAGTTGACTCCTGTGTCTTTCTGACATACTTCCACCACTGTGGATTTTCTTTTTTTTTTTTTTTGTGAGTACTTTCTTATTTTCTAGCAGTACAAAATGTTCCAGGATCATCTGCATATTTCCTGCCCCAGTCCTAGAATCAGCCATTTCTCCCAGGAACCCTGGTTTATTTTATCGAAAAATGGTATTAGAAACCAAGATCTGTGCACTCTGTGTGACCACTGTTACTGGAGTGTTTTTGGTTCTAGCTTTTCTTTGTAAACTGACAGCACAAGGAAATACATTTGTGTATATAAACGCTGTACATACAAATATCTGTAAACATTTCTATATGTATCTATCCGTATCTATATTAAACTAATCATGAGTTCATACTAATGTCTTTAATTCCAATCCATTATCACATGAATTATTCTACACTTTTCTCCTTATCTGTAACCTTTCTGCTCCAACAATGAGAAAACTAGTTCCCACCATCTGCCGTCCATTTCCTTATTGTGTAATCCTAGTATCCAGGTATAACATTTTAAGAATTATTAACCCATATCCCAATGGGAAACAACTTTATTATTTAGAGTAGTGCTTATGTGCAGTTCCTTTTATCTTTAGTCTTACAGACTCTACCCATTACCTTGTACTTTTCCCCTACCCCCCCTTCAGTTATGTTGTTTAATGCATGTGTAACACAGATTTTTAAAAATCACATTCTGCATTCCATTCTGAGATCCACTGATCTCCTAAATGGTTTTTAAATTCGCATACATTAAAGTCCACTCTTGGGGCTCTAGTTCTATGGGTTTTGACAAATATACAATATTGTGTATCCACCATGACAGTCTCATTTAGAATAGTTTCACTGCCTTAAAAAAAATCCCCTGTGATTCTTGCATTCAACCTTCTCCCACCTGCACTGAACCTCTAGCAATCACTGACCTGTGTCTAGAGTATTGCCTTTTTCAGAATGTCATATAAAGGGAATCACACCAAATGTAGCTTTGAAAACTAGCTTCTTTCGCTAGGCAAAATGCATTTGCAATACATCTTTGTATTTGCATAGCTTGATAACTCATTCCTTTTCATCAGTCAATAGTATTATATTATATGACGTAGAACAGTTTGCTTATTCCTTTGCCTATTGAAGGACATTTTTGTTGCTTCTAGTTTTTGGTGATTATTCATAAATAAACCTGCTATAAATATTTTTTAATTTTAAATTTTTTATTTTCCATTTTTGTGGGTACATAAGTTTGTATGTTTATGGGGTACATGAGATGTTTTGATACAGGCATTCAACGTGTAATAATCACATTATGAAGACTATCCATTCCTTCAAGCATTTATCCTTTGCTTATAAACAATCCAATTACACACTTTTAGTTATCTTAAATATACAAGTAAGTTATTATTGACTATAGTCACTCTGTTGTACAATCAAATACTAAGTATTATTTATTCTTATTATTTTTGTACCCATTAACCATCCCCATCTTACCCCAAGTCCCCCACTACCTTTCCCAGCCTCTGGTAACTATCCCTCTATGCTCTATGTCTATTAGTTCAATTGTTTTGATTTTTAGATCCCACAAATCAATGAGAACATGCTATGTTTTATTGAATTCAATTTACTAGTATTTTGTTGAGGATTTTTTGCATCAATATTCTTCAGAGAGATATTGGCCTGTAGAGGTTTTTTTTGTTTGTTTTTTGTTTTTTTTTCTTTTGATATGTCTGTGTTTGGTTTGGTATCAAGGTAACACTAGCCTCATGGAATGAGGTTGGAAGTATTCCCTCCTCCTCTATTTTTCAGAATAGGTGGAGTAGGATTGGTATTAGTTCTTTAAGGGTTTGATAGAATTAGCCAGTGAAGCCACTGGGTCCCAGGCTTTTCTTGACTAGGAGAATTATTATTATGGTTTCTATCTCATTACTTGTTATTGGTCTATTCATGTTTTGCATTTCTCCATGGTTCAATCTTGGTAGGTTGTGTATGTCTAGGGATTTGTTCATTTCTTCTAGATTTTCCAATTTATTGGCATATAGTTGCTCATAGTAGCCACTAATAATCCTTTGAATTTCTGCAGTATCCGTTGGAATGTCTGCTTTTTCATTTCTGATTTTATTTATTTGGATCTCTTTTGTTTTCTTAGTCTGGCTAAAGGTTTGTCAATTTTGTTTAACCTTTCAAAAAATAAACTTTTTGTTTCATCAATTTTTTATATTGTTTTCTTCATTTTAATTTCATTTATTTCTGCTCTGATCTTTATGATATATTTTCTTCTACTAATTTTGGGTCTGGTTCTTTTCTAGTTCTTCAAGATGCATCATTAGATTGTTTATTTGAAGTTTTTCCTCTTTTTGATATAGGCACTTATAGCTATCAACTTCCCTCTGAGTATGCTTTTGCTGTATCACATAGGTTTTGGTATGTTGTATTTCCATTATCATTTGTTTAAATAAATTTTTAAATTTTCTTATTAATTTCTTCATTGATCCACTCATCATTCAGAAGCATATTGTTTTAATTTTCATGTATTATATCATTTCCAAAATTTCTCTTGTTATTAATTTCCTGTTTTATTCCATTGTGTTCAGAGAAGATGCTTGATATTAATTCAAGTTTTTGAAAGTTTTAAGACTTTTTTGTGACATAACATTTGGTCTATTCCTGAGAATGATCCATTTGCTGAGGAAAAGAATGTGTATTCTGTATCCATTGGATAACATGTTCTGTATCTATTAGATTCATTTGGTCTATAGTGCAGATTAAGTCCAATGTTTCTTTGTTGATTTTCTGTCTGAAAGATCTGTCCAGTGCTGATAGAGGGGTGTTGAAGTCTTCAGCTATTATTGTATTGGGGCCTATCCCTCTCTTTAGCTCTAATAATATTTCCTTTATATATCTGGATATGCCCATGTTGGGTGCACATATATTTAAAATTCTTATATCCTCTTGCTGAATTGACACCTTTATCATTATGTAGTGACATTCTTTGTCTCTTCTTATAGTTTTTGTCTTGAAATGTATTTTGTCTGATGTAAGTATAGTGATTTCTGCTCTGTTTTGGTTTATGTTGGCATAGAATATCTTTTTCCATCCATTTATTTTCAGCCTATGTGTGTCTTTATATGTGAAGTATGTTTCTTGTAGGCATCAGATAAGTGGGTCTTCATTTTTCATTCATTCAGTCAGTCTATGTCTTTTGATTGGAGAGTTTAGTCCATTTACATTCAATGTTATTCTTGATAAGTAAGGACTTACTCTTGCCATTTTGTTATTTGTTTTCCGGTTGCTTTGTAGTCTTCTCTTCCTTCTTTCTTTCTTTCCTTCTTGTCTTCCTCTAAAGAAGGTGATTTTCTCTGGTGATATGATTTAGTCTCTTTTTAGTTTTTGTATATCAGTTGTATGTTTTTTGGTGTGAGGTTACCATGAGGCTTGCAAATTCAATATTATAACCCCTTATTTTAAGCTGATAACAACCTAACACTGTTTGCATAAACAAAAAAGCCAAAAGAAAACTAATAAAAACTCTATGCCTTAACTTCATCCCCTACTTTTTAAATTTTGTTGTTTCTATTTATGTTTGATTATACTATGTTTTGGAAAGTTGTTGTAGTTATTAATTTTGATTGGTTCATTGTTTAGTCTTTTGACTTAGGGTAAGAGTAGTTTACACACCACAGTTACAGTGTTATAATATTCTGTGTTTTTTTGTGTACTTACTATTACCAGTGAGTTTTGTACTTCAGGTGATTATGTTGCTCATTAATGTCTTTTTCTTTCTGATTGATATACTCCCTTCAGCATTTTTTGTAGGACCAGTCTGGTGTTGATAAAATCCCACAGCTTTTGTTTGTCTGACTTTTGGTTCTCATGAAGGTGTTTTATGAGTGTAGATAGTTGTTAAATTGGTGTCCTTGTGTGGGGGATGATTCATAGAGCCTTCTATTCCACCATGTTGCTCCACCTCCAATCATCTGCTATAAACATTTATGTGCAGGCTTTTATGTGGACATAAATTTTCAACTCCTTTCGGTAAATACCTAGAAGTCCAATTGCTAGATTGTAGGGTAAGACTATGTTTACCTTTATCAGAGACAGCCAAAGTGTTTTTCAAAATGGCTGTACCTTTTTGTATCCCCACTAGCAATAAGTGACAGGGATTTTTTTGTTCTTCATCCTTGCCACCAATCACTATTGTTAGATTGTAGGTGTTAGCCTTTATAGTACTTGCATAGTAGTATCATATTGCTGTTTTAATTTGCATTTTTCTAATTTGCTTGAAAAACGATGGCAAGCATCTTTTCATAGGCTTATGTGCCATCTGTATACCTTCTTTGGTGGGGAATCTGTTCAGATCTTTTGCCTATTTTTAAATTGAATTGTTTGTTTTCTTATTGTTGAGTTTTTAAAGTTCTTTGTATATTTTACACATAAGTTCTTCATTAAATATGTATTTTGCAGATATTTCCTCTCAGTATGTGCCTTGACTTTTTATTCTTTTAGCAATATCTTTTTCAAAACAGAAAAATATTTAGTTTTAATAAAGGTTTCCTGTACATTGCATTTTTTATTTCTTTTCTCTTTTTATTCTTCTCTGGTGTTAATTGAGCATTTTATGCAATTCCATTTTATCTTTTTTCTTAGCATATTAATTACAGTTCTCTAAAAAAATTTTGTAGTGATTACCTAGAGTTTCCAATATATATTTTAAACTGATCTAATTTCACCATCAAATAATACTATGCTGCTTTAAGCACAGTACAGATGCCTTATGACAGAGTATCCCAAAATCATCCCACTCATTCTTTGTAACATTGCTATTGTTAATTTTATTTCAGATTTCATTTCACTTATCTACATGCCCAATACATTCTTACTATTATTACTTTAAACAAACAGTAATCTTTTATACCAATTAAAAATTTAAAAATCAAAGTACTTCATCATATCTTTACTTATTCCTTCTCCAGTGCTCTATCTTTACGTAGATCCAAATTTCTGGCCTATATAGTTTTTCTTCTGTCTAAAGAACTTCTATTAACATTTCTTGTAGGGTGAGTTTGCTGGCAGTGAATTCTCTTAGTTTTTGTTTAAGAAAGTTTCTACTTCTTCACATTTGAAAGATAATTTTTTTAATATAGAATTCTAGATTGGTGAGTTTTTTTCTTTCAACACTGAATATTTCACTCCACTCTCTTCTTGCAACGCAGCTTCTGATGAAAAAGTCACTGTAATTCTTTTTTTATTTTTCATTTGAATAGCTTTGGTTACATGGATTGCTTCTTTAGTGGTAATATCTGAGATTTTAGTGCACTCATCACCCAAGCAGTGTACACTGTACCCAATGTGTGGACTTTTATCCCTCACTCCCCCTCCCACACTTCTCCTTATGTCTCCAAAGGTCATTATATCATTCTTATGTCTTTGTGCTTTCATAGCTTAGCTCCCACTTATAAGTGAGAGCATATGATGTTTGGTTTTCTATTCCTAAGTTACTTCACTTAGAATAGTGGTTTCCAACTCCATCCAGGTTGCTGCGAAAGCCATTATTTTGTTCTGTTTTATGACTCGGTAGTATACCATGGTATATCTATGTACCACATATTCTTTATCCATTCATTGATTGATGGTTATTTAGGCTGGTTCCACATTTTTGCAATTGCAAATTGTGCTGCTATAACCATTCTTATCCTTATTCCTCTATAGGTAAGATGTTTTCTCTTCCCTTCACCTCCCAACCCCTGTGCCCCCCGATACACACACCTATTTGACTTCTTTCAAGATTTTCTCTCTGTCTTTGGTTTTCTTTAGTTTCAGTATGATATGCCAAGGTGTGAGGACTTCATGGTGGGCTGTGGGGGCAGAGATTTTTCCTGCTGGTATTCTCTGAGCTTCGTTGATCTGTGGTTTGGTGTCTGTCATTAATTTTGGAAAGTTCTTAGCCATTATTACTTCAAATTGTTCTTTTGCTTCATGGTCTCTCTCCTCTCCTGGTATGTGTGTATTAAATGTTCTTTTCTCTTTTTTTCACCCATTCTTTATTCTCCTTGCATTTCAGTTTGAGAAGGTTCTATGATCCTGTCATCAAGCTCACTGACTCTTCCCTCTGTCATGTCAAATCTACCAATGAGTCCACTGAAGATATCCTTCATTGCTGTTACTTTTTAAAATTTCTAGCATTTCCTTTTGATTCTTTCTTAAAGTTTCCATCTCTCTGCTTATACTACTCATCTGTCCTTGTATGTTGTCTACTCTTTCCATTAGAGCCCTTGACACATCATCATAATTATTTTAAATTCTTTGTCTGATAATTCCAACATCTGTGTCATATCTGTGTCTTATTCTGATGATTGCTTTGTCTCTTTAAGCTGTATTTCCCTTGTAGTTTGTTGTTGAAAATCAGATACTTTATATTGGAAAATAGGAATTGAGGTAAATAAGCCTTTAATGTCAGGATTTATGTTAATATGACTAGAAGTTGGGCTGTGATTAAAATTTCCCATAGCTATAGGTGCCAGAGATTTCAAAATCTTCTAATGTCTTTGTTTTTGTCTCCTCTCTTGACTTTATGTTTCCCAAAGTTCTCCTGCTCAGAGATAGTTTGTGTCTTGCAGCTATTTCAGCTATAATCCACTATCATACTGGAGCCCTCTTGGAGTGGTGGTAAGTATGTGGCAGGGGAGCATTCCATAATCTGGTGATTAACTCTTAGTGTTTTAGTGGGCCTATGTCTCAGGGATGTAGCCTTCACAAATAATTCTGCAGGGGCACAGCTTTCTTTTCTCCCTTGGCCCCTCCTACCTTTCTTACTGCAACATTTTCTTATGGAAAAGGCCCTGAGATAATTTCACAATGATTATGCTTCCGATTTCTTTGCCACAAGGGGATCTTTCTTCAATATTCCCTAAAAGAATTTGGTGGTTCCTGGAGGCAAAACCCACAAAATTGTGGGGCCACTCTACGACTCTACGACTGAAACCCCATGAGTTTCTTACTCTCATGTTAGACTATATTGAGGTGCCAGCAATTCATCAAATTACTATTTAAATATTCCTATCAGTTTCTGTCTCCAGAGACTCCTGTTTCAAATTAGCATATCTCAGCTGTGGCTCTTTGGATACACCTGTCTATACAGATTTCAGGGTGACAATTTGTCCTACAAGGAAAAAGGAAAGCTGTGACGCTGGAGAAATACTTGTGCAGGTTACATCCCTGAGATACAGACCTACTAAACACTGAGAGTTAATCGCCAGATTATAGAATTTGGCTCTCTAGTGGGTTCAGGAAAAGTTGTTGATTTTTACTTTATCTATATTTTTCTTCTTGTAAGGATGAGAGTGACAACTTCCTAACTCTTTACATGTCAGAGCTAAAACCAGGGTATGTCCAGCATTGCATTTTAATCAAATAACAGGATGAAAGGATGCCAAATATTTTGTTTCTAAGAGGGTCATTGAGAAGTGGCATTTACTGAGTGCCCAAAGATTTATATAGTTTGTTAATTTGATCAACAAATAATTATTGAGTGCCTGCTATGTTGCAGGTGCTATTCTAAGAGATGAGGCTACCTCTGTGAATGAAATGAAAGTCCTGCTTTCATGAAACTTCCATTTGAGTCAAAGGGAGACAGAAAATGATGATAAATGCTATAAAGTAAAGTAAAACGGAGTAAGGGAGATAGGGAGCAATGGGATGGAGGTTGGGGAATGCTATTTTAAAGATAATAGAAAAAAAGCATCTCTAATAAGATAAAATTTGAAAAGACTCCCCCTCAACGAAGGAATGACCCTATGGGACATCTGAAGGTAAAGTATTTAGGAAACATAAAGAAGGCAGGTATTGCTAAAGTGGAGTAATTAGAGAGAGAGTCACAATAGAGGAAGCAGCAGGAACCCTCATCATGCGGAACCTCATCAGCCATGGTAAGGGTTTGAACTTTCACTCTGAGTGAGGTGGGAAACCACTGGGGAATTTTCAACAGAAAAATGGCATGAGTTGATATATTTGAAAAGGACCACTCTGTCTGATACATTGAAAACAGACTGTTGGGGTGGGTAAGACAACATGGAAGCTACAGAGGCTAATTAGGATGCTACTGGAATAATCAAGGCAAGAGATGATGGTGGCTTAAAGGTAATAAGATATGGTCGGGTTCTGGAATTATTTTGAAAGTACAGACAACAAGATTACTGATGAATTGGTTTAAAAATATTAGTCAACTCTTAGTAAAATAAAGGTAATAAAACTTAGGTAAGATGAGAAAAATAACCCTCAAGGAGAGTTTATCTAGATCCCTGAGCTAATGAATGGCAAATTAAAATGTTAAACCAAATCTGTCAGGCTCCAAACCCCTAACTCTGACTCTCACATTCACAGCCTGTTAGAGTTATGAGGGATCTTTGAGTTCAGCCCAATACTTCGTTTCACAGAAGAAAAAAAACTGAAGCTCCCAGAGGTTAAGAGCTATTCTCTAGGTTCTAAAATTAGCTAAGGGCAGAACTGACACAAAAGACCATCTGGTGACACCTAAATGGGTCTCTTGCTACTCCACCATACTGCCCTTTTATCTGATAACCGGAAATAAATAGCCAAAGGTAGCAGGTAATTGTCAATTAAACCCAAGTTCACAAGAAGATAGTGCTATTATGAAATCTACTGCATGTGGGTCATCTTTGATGAGACATCACAAGACAGAAGTGATATTTATCACACTGCACTCTGGACACTGCCTGTTTTTTTTTTTTTTAACTTATTAACAAAATGGTGCAATGTCTAAGGGAAGCCTTTGAAAGAAACCCAAAGGAAACAAAATGTGAAACAAACAAGCGAGCAAGCGAACAAAATCTATGAAGTCAGTTGTGGTTCTAATTGCCTAACAAACATGCCAGGGCTGCCAAAATGGTTGAATTCTGTGTGTTTTTATAGGATACTTTGGGGATTTTCGCTACAGTGATATGAACATTTAAACTGTGGAACTACTTAATATTAAGAAGCCACATTATTCTGTTTATCTAAATTTACTATTTTCTCCTAGAAAATATATTCTTGGAAAAACCAAGAATGAATAGTAATCCCTAGAAATAAATTAGGGGCTTTCACATTTTGTAAAATACTTTTTTCATCTAGTAATGGCTATTAGTCCTTCAAATTCAACTCAGTCTACTATTTATTAAGCCCTTACTATGTGCCAGAAACTGAGCTAAGGGATTTATGTCTTATTTATCTAATTTCCTTTGGCTCACTGAGAACCCTGGATTTACCTCTACACCTTCACTCTTAAGAATAAATCAAGGATTATTGTGCTGTGTGATGTCTCTCTTCCATTATGCTTTGAATGCCTTGAGAACAGAAAGTTTTCTTTCTCTCCTCTTTAGTACTTCAAAATATCTTGAGAGAAGTTACACAGATCTTTACCTCCAAGTATTTCACTTAATTCAATTTATTCCTGACAATAGCCCTATGAGATATTGCTTTAATAGCCTTCTATTCACTCTGATGGTGAGGGAGGGGTTCCTAAGCTTGGGTTGTGGGAATGGCTGAACTCACAACACCTGATACTAGTCACATGAGAGTGACAGCAGTTTGTTACATATACTCATAGCCCAGGGGAGGAGGACACCATGGCATGCAGGGCCACATGAAGATTGTACTCCAGAACACAGTGAACAACCAGGGGCTATAGGAAGCAGGCTTTGTAGTATCAAGAATAGGATGGGGTGCCCCCTGGTTACCATGGGAGGATGTAATTGACTTGTTTGAACAATTCCATTAGCTGTCAGGAAACTGTAACCTACTACTCAAAGATATGTAGAAACTGTGCCTGGTTCCTGTGATAAGGAAGAGTTGTTTGTCTCTGGACTGTATCCATAGGAGCAGAGAAGTGAGGGAAACTTGTAATTAGTGCATACAAAGCCCTTCTGATTTTACCAGCTATCAAGGCTGAACATAATATTGAGCCTTACTTTTAGGCCTTACACTACAACTATACATGAGGAAAAGGAGTTCAGGATGCTTAAATCATGAACAAGTTTACGCAGCTCCTGAGAGGTTGAGGTTAGACCCAGATCTTTAAGACTTCAAAGTCATATTTAGTTTACAAATGGTTAATGGGACAGCTTCAATTTCTAGCCATCATTTTGATATGACTTCTAGGAAGTACAAGACTAGAAAAGAAAGAATACACATTTTCTGCCTGAAATCAACTTACAACAGAATATTTCTCCCTTATATGCCCAAGAGTCACCAGCATTTGACTGGAAAGCATCATCACAAATATTTTGTACCAGGGAGTGGAGAGAGCCATCATTGGCTTATGCCAAGTTCCCCTCACCTGCCAATATGCCTATTTAGCCCATTGAGCTGTGACTTGGCCCAGTCTATCCAAGCTTAAGGTAAAGTACAATTATGGGTTAGACAACATGAATATTTTAATATGAAGATTGTGCCTTGAATGTTTGGACTGCCACTAATTCATAAAAATTTTTTCCTATTTGTTATGAACATTTTTAGTAATTGCTGTTCTTTTTTTTTTTTTTTTACATTTATTTTAGTTTCAGGGATACATGTGCAGGTTTGTTATACAGGTAAATTCCATGTTGTGAGGGTTTGGCGTGCAGATTATTTCATCACCAAGATAATAAGCATAGTATCTAATAGGCAGTTTTTTCATGTTCACCCTCCTCCCACCTTCTACCCTCAAGTAGTCCCCAGTGTCTATTATTCCCTCCTTTGTGTCCACGTGGACACAATGCTTAGCACCCACTTGTGAGAACATGCAGTATTTGGTTTTCTGTTCCTGCGTTAGTTCACTTAGGATAACAGCCTACAGCTCCAACCATGTTCCTGCAAAGGACATGATCTCATTCTTTTTCATGGCTGCACAATGTTCCATGAGGTATATCTGCTACATTTTCTTTAGTCTGCCATTGATGGACATTTAGGTTGATTCCATGTCTTTGCTATTGTGAATAGTGCTGCAATGAACATACACATGCATGTGTCTTTATGACAGAACAATTTACATTCCTTTGGGTATATGTTCAGCAATGGGATTGCTGGGTTGAATGGTAGTTCTAAGTTCTAGAAGAAGTCACCATACTGCTTTCCAGAATGGCTGAACTAATTTACATTCCCACAAGTAGTGTTTATACATTCCCTCTTCTCCACAACCTTTCCAGCATCCATTATTTTTTGACTTTTTAATAATAGCCATTCTGACTGGTATGAGATGGTATCTTTGTGATTTTGATTTGCATTTATCTAATGATTAGTGATATTCAGCATTTTTTCATATGCTTGTTGGCCATGTGTATGTTGTCTTCTGAAAAGTGTTTGTTTATGTGCAAGCACTTTATAGACGCTGGATAGTAGACCTTTGCAGATGCATAGTTTGTAAATATTTTCTCCCATTCTGTAGGTTCTCTGTTTACTCTGCTTATAGCTTTACTGTGCAGAAGCTGTTTAGTTTAATTATTTCCCATTTGTCAATTTTTGCGTTTGTTCCTGTTCAGTATGTTGTTGGCTGCGGATTTGCTTTTCACATCTTGGTCCTGAAATCTTTTCTGGGCCTGTGTCCAGAATGGTATTGCCTAGGTTTTCTTCTAGGGTTTTGTAGTTTTAGGTTTTACATTTAAGTCTTTAATCCATCTTGAGTTGGTTTTTTATATGATATAATAAAGGGGTCCAGTTTCAATCTTTTGCATATGGCTAGCCAGTTATTCTATTACCATTTATTGAATAGGGAATCCTTTCATTATTGCTTTTCCTTATCAGCTTTGTCAAAGACCAGATGGTTATAAATGTTTGGCTTTATTTCTGGGCTCTCTCTTCTGTTCCATTGGTCTACATGTCTTTTTTTATCATATTATTTTTGGTTATTGTAACCTTGTAGTATAGTTTGAAGTCAGATCATGTGATGCTTCCAGCCTTGTTCTTTTTGCTTAGGATTGCTTTGGCTCTTTGGGCTCTCTCTCTCTGTTCTTTTTTTTTTTTTTCCATATGAATTTTAGAATAGTTTTTCTAATTCTATAAATAAAATCATTGGTAATTTAATAGGAATAACATTGAGTTTGTAAATTGCTTTGGGGAGTATGGTCATCTTAATAATATTGATTCTTCCTATCCATGAGCATATAATGCTTTTCCATTTGTTCCTGTCATCTCTGATTTCTTGTGGTAGTGTTTTATAATTCTTGTAGAGATTTTTCACCTCCCTGGTTAGCTGAATTCCTAGGTATTTTATTTTTTCTGTGGCTATTGTGAATGGGATTGCATTCTTGATTTGGCACTCAGCTTGGATGTTGTTGGGGTATAGAAATGCTAGTGATTTCTGTACATTGATTTTGTATCCTGAAACTTTGCTGAAATTGTTTATCAGATCCAGGAGCTTTTGGGCAGAGACTACCGGACTTTCTAGGTATAAAATCATATAGTATGTGAAGAAAGATAGTTTGACATCCTATGTTCCTATTTGGATGCCTTTTATTTGTTTCTCTTGATCAGTTGTTTTGGCTAGGACCTCCAGTACTATGTTGAACATGAATGGTGAGAGTGGGCATCCTTGTCTTGTTCCAGTTCTCAGGGGGAATGCTTCCAGCTTTGGCTTGTTCAGTACAGTTTTGGCTGTGGATTTGTCATAGAGGGCTCTTAATATTTTGAGGTATGTTCCTTCAATGCCTAGCTTGTTAAAAGGTTTTTAACATGAAGCAGCATTGAATTTTATCAAAAGCCTTTTCTGCATCTATTGAGATGATCATGTGGTTTTTGTTTTTCCTTCTGCTTATATGATCAATCACATTTATTGATTTGCATATGTTGAACCAGCCTTGCATCCCAGGGATAAAGCTTATTTGATTATGGTGGATTAGCTTTTTTATGTGCTGCTAGACTCAGTTGGCTAGTATTTTATTGAGGATTTTTGTGTCTAGGTTCATCAAAGTTATTGGTCTGAAGGTTTTTGTTGTTGTTGTGTGTTTGCCAGGTTTTGGTATCAGAATGTTGCTGACCTCATAAAATGAGTTAGGGAGGAGTCTCTCCTCTTCAGTTTTTTAGAATAGTTTCAGTAGGAATGGTACCAGCTCTTCTTTGTATGTCTGGTAGAATTTGGCTGTGAATCCGTCTGGTCCTGAGCTTTTTCTGGCTGGTAGGGTTTATTATTATTATTATTAGTAGTAGTAGTAGTAGTAGTAGTATTACTGGTTCAATTTCAGAACCTATTGGTCTGTCCAGGATTTCAATTTCTTCCTATTTTAATCTTGGGAGGTTGCATATTTCCAATAATTTACCCATTTCTTTTAGGTTTTCTAGTTTGTGTGCATGGAGGTGTTCATAATAGCCTCTGACGATTTTCTGTATTTTTGTGGGGTTGGTGATTAATGTCCCCTTTATCATTTCTGATTGTGTTTATTTGGATCTTTTTCCCTTTTTTTCTTTATTAGTCTAGCTAGCAGTCTATTAATCTTATTTATTCTTTCAAAGAACCATCTTCTAGCTTCATTGATTTTTTGTATGGTTTCCTGCATCTCAATTTTATTCAGTTCAGTTCTGATTTGGTTATTTCTTTATTTTTATTTTTTGCTAGCTTTGGGGTTGGTTTGCTCTTGTTTCTCTAGGTGTGATTTTAGGTTGCTAATTTGAGATCTTCCTAACTTTTTTATGTTGTTGTTCAGCACCATAAACTTTCCTCTTACCATTGTGTCAGCTGTGTCCCAGAGATTCGAGTATGTTGTATCCTTGTTTTCATTAGTTTCAAATAATTTCTTGATTTCTGCCTCAATTTCATTGTTTACCTAAAAGTCATTCAGAGGTAGGTTCTTTAATTTCCATGTGATTGTATGGTTTTGAGAGATCTTCTTAGAATTGATTTCTATTTTTATTGATCTGAGACTGTGCTTGGTATGATTTCAGTTTCTTTGGATTTGGTGAGAATAGTTTTATGGCTGATTGTGTGGTCGATTTTAGAATATGTGCCATGTGCAGATGACAAGAATGTACATTCTGTTGTTTTGATGTGAGAGTTCTGTAGATGTCTGTTAAGTCTATCTGGTTAAGTGTCATGTTAAAGTCCCAAATACCTTTGTTAGTTTTCTGCCTTGAATGATCTGTCTACTATTGTCAGTAGAGTGTTGAAGTCTCTTACTATTATTGTATGGTTATCCAAATCTCTTTGTAGGTTTCTAAGAACTCATTTTATGAATCTAGATGATCCTGTATTGGGTGCATATATATATTTAGGATAGTCAAATTTTCTCGTTGAATTGAACCCTTTACTACCATGTAATGCCCTTCTTTGACTTTTTTGATTGTTGTTGGTTTAAAGTCTGTTTTTTTTACCTCACATTAGAATAGCAACCCCTGCTTTTGTTTGTTTGTTTTCCATTTGCTTGGTAGATATTTCTCCATCCCTTTACTTTGAGCCTATGGGTGTCATTGCATGTGAGATGTGGCAAGGCACAACTTGTCACTCTATGTCTTTTAATTAGAGCATTTAGCCCATTTACATTCAAGGTTCACATTGTTATATGCAGATTTGATCCTGTCATCATGTTGTTAGCTAGTTATCATGTACACTTCATTGTGTAGTTGCTTTATAGTGTCAATGGTCTATGTACCTTAGTGTGTTTCTTTGGTGGCAGTAACAATCTTTCATTTCCATATTTTAAGTCTCCCTTAAAGACCTCTTGTAAGGCAGTTCTGGTAGTAATGAACTCCTTTATCATTTGCTTGTCTGAAATGGATCTTATTCCTTCTTTGCTTATTAAGCTTAGTTTGGCTAAATACAAAATTCTTGGTCAGAATTTCTTTTCTTTAAGAATGCTGAATGCAGGCCCCCAATCTCTTCTGGTTTGTAGAGGTCCACTGTTAGCTTGATTGGGTTGGGTTCCCTTTCTAGATTGCCTGCCCTTCTCTCTAGCTTCTTTGAATATTTTTTCTTTCACGTTGACTTTGGAGAATCTGATGACTATGTCTTGGGGATGGTCATCTTATATTTCCTGAATTTAGATGTTGGCCTCTCTAGCAAGGTTGGGGAAATTTTCATGATGATATCTTCAAATATGTTTTCTAAGATGCTTGCTTTCTGTCTCTTTCAGGGATGTCAGTGAGTTGTAGATTTGGTCTGTTTACATAATCCTATATTTCCTGGAAGTTTTGTTAATTTATTTTAATTTTTTTCTTTATTTTTGTCTGACTGAGTTAATATGGAGAACTGGTCTTTGAGCTCTGAGATTCTTTCCTCAGCTTGGACTGTTCTTCTGTTAATGCTTACCATTGTATTATGAGATTCTTGTAGTGAGTTTCTCACCTCTATCAAATCAGTTTTGTTTTTTCTTAATATGGTCATTTTATATTTCAGCTCCTGTAACATTTTATTGTATTCCTTATATTCTTTGAATTAGGTTTCTACTTTCTCTGTAATCTTGAAGATTTTCATTCCTGTCCATATTCTAAATCCTGTGTCTGTCATTTTGGGCATTTCAGCCTGGTTAAGAACTGTTCCTGGGAAACTAGTATAGTCCTTGGAGGTAAGAAGACACTCTTGCATTTTGAATTGCAAGAGTTCTGGTGTTGATGCTTTCTCATCCATGTGGACTGATGTTCTTTCACTCTTCAGAGTTTCTGTTATTTGGATGAGGTTTGTTTTTGTTGTTGTTGCTGCTGCTTTCATCTTATTTGATGCCCTTGAGAGTTTGTGTATTAGTCCATTTTCAAACTGCTGATAAAGACATACCAAAGACTGGGCAATTTACAAAATAAAGAGGTTTATTGGGCTTACACTTCCACATGGCTGGGGAGGCCTCGCAATCATGGTGGAAGGCAAGGAGGAGCAAGTCACATCTTACATGGATGGCAGCAGGCAAAGAGAGAGCATGTGCAAGGGAACTCCTGTTTTTAAAACCATCAGATCTTGTGAGACTTATTCACTGTCACGAGAATAGCATGGGAAAGACCCGACCCCCATGATTCAATTACTTCCCACCAGGTTCCTCCCACAACATGTGGGAATTCAAGATGAGATCTGGGTTGGGACACAGCCAAACCCTTTCAGTTTGATTGTGGTATAAGGTGGATTCAGTCAACTGGCTTCGTTTCTGGAAGATTTCAAGGGGGCCAAGGCTCAGCTCAGCATTCCTGGGTTGTGTGCTCTAACTCTGTGGGGCTGGTACCTGGGTCCTGGCTTTGTTCTCAGGCCCCTTGAGGTCAGTAACATGCTGTGCTAGAAGGCCCAGGGTGTTCCCAGCCTGCTGGCCACAACATTCCAATGGGGGTGCTTGACAAAGTGGTTTGTCAGTGGTGGCAGCAGGATCTGTACTCGCTTACATGTGCCAGCAGCTACGGCAGTGTGGTGAGGATACATGCACATAAGATGGGGTGAGGTGCCAATGGGAACAGGGCAGTGGCATCTGTGTGTTTGCACCAACAGTGGCAGCGTGGCAGGGTGCTTGCATGTTGACCTATCCTTCTTATATTCTTACATTTCAAGTTCTCCTTGTGTCTGCTTTAAGTTTGAATATGTTTGCTATCAATAATGAATCTGATTTTTAAAATATGTAACAGAGTACTTTCTTTTCTCCTCCAAATTTGCTGAATCATTCTGTTTCAATCAGGAACCTCAAGGCAGTACAACTGTTATTCTTGTATGTTTCTTAGGAACAGTGATCTTAGTTGTGATACATTAGAGTTAGGGTAGTGGTGGACAGGGGACTCAAAGGGCTGCTGTTTGTGGATTTTAAAATGTAAATGCCAATTTTTTGGCATAAAGTATTCAGGAAATTTGCAACCAAATGGGTGACACATGTAATTGAACAGTGCCAATAAACTGAATTATAAGTGAGTTAGCTTTTGACTGTGTACAGTCTTCCAAACCTAATAATCATGAAGAACAAAGACCTCAAGACTTTGAAGCTGGTCACCTATCCAGTGAAAGAAAGTCACAGGGGGTGAAAAGAAAGCTAGTGACAAGCAAAGCAGCAGGTTAGTAATTGACGTCATTCCCTATAAAACAGCACTAAAGTTGAGATGAAGGCAAAAAATATTATCGAAGTAACATGATCTCCTAATAATAGAGCAAAATCAAATACACAGTAATTGACCCAGCAATCTTACCTCTAGTAATTTATACCAAAGACACACTGGCAAAAATGCAAAAAGACACCCACCAGGCATGCAATACTGTTTGTAATAGCCAAAGACTGGAAACAACTCAAATATTGATCACCAGGAGAGGGATTAAATAAAATATTGTACATTCACCCAACAAAGTCCAGTGCAGCTGTAAAAAGCAATAGGAATATTTCAATATGCTGCTACATAGAGAAAAGTGTGTATACTACATTAAGAAAGGGAAGAGCCATCAAAGATTAGGAGATGTATGAGAAGCATATCAACCAAATACAGTGTATGAACCTTGTTTGGATTCTGATTTAATGTATAATATACAAATTACTTTTTTGAGACAACTAGGGAAAATTAAACAGACTAGACAACAGATAATAAAGAATTATTATTAATTTTGTGGATTGATAATAAAAATGTGGTCATTTTTTAAAAAAAATTCCTTGTCTATAGAGGTAAATACTGACATATTCTTTTGGAAGAAGTTAGCAAACAAAAAAAAAGTGGGGTGGGGGTAAAGAAAAGTAAAAATTAAAGCAGTAGAGTGTTGAAACATTGACTCTGGATGACAACTATGTAAGGAATACTATTTTTTCTACTTTTATTTATGTTTGAAAAATTCCATAAGAAGTTAAAAATAAATAAGCTATATACATATATACATAAATATACTGTATATAGAGATATATAGAAACACATACACAGAGAGGGAGAGAGAGAGAGAGAGAGAGAGAGAAGCTTTGGTCCCATCCAAGAGATCTGATTTAATGGGTCTGGCATAAGGCATATGTATCTAAATTTTTTAAAAGGTCCAAAGTTCATTGGTAGTCTTACTAATCAAGCAATAGGATATAGCATTTGAAGGTTAAAAATTCTTAAAGATTTTGATTATCAAAAATCCATACTGAATACTAAAGCCATGGATAAATACACCAAATTTTCTGTTAGATAATTCTAAAAGCCCTTTAGGGTTCCTTAAATGACTCAGGGTTAATATGAATAACAGGGATTTTTTTTTTTTTTTAATCTCAGTCTACTTTGATGTTCAGATCTGCTGATTAAGAGAGAGTCCTGGTTGACAGAATGCCAGATAACGGACATAATAAGCTTAAGTAAACTTGAGGGCAGGACCAGCATCATCTATGTCATTCACAAATGTCCACAGTCTCTGCCACTTCAAAGGATTACAGGGAGGATAACAAATATATCTGTGTAAGTTCCTCAGAGTCCTCAAAGAACAGTCTTCAACACAATCCAAAGTGTTAGTGTGATAACAGGGAAAGCTGTTCACCCAGTGGGCTCACCTTGTCATTGGCAGAGGAGGAGGAGCCCAGATTGGTGAGTGGCGTCATCCCTGCCCAGCATCAAAGAGAATGAAAGGTGCAGAATCCTACCAGGGAAGAAGGAAGAAGCTGTTGGGGCTCAACAGCTCAGTCATCTCCTCTGTGTTTGAAAGCAGAGAGAAAGATATCAAGCCCTGTAATATTTCACTCTGCAGTTTATGTTCAAACAAATGGGCAGGGCTTTAATTGGGACTTTGATCCTACCAACAAACATAGACATATACTTCAGGCTGATCTCTAACAGAAAAAAAACTATATACATGTATTTTCATTGTTATTTTGCTGTGAGTTTAAAAATCCATATCGAATTTAATTTTTGAGCAATGCCAAGCCGGCAGCAAAGTCTTGCTAAAGCATTTTATCAAACTTTTAATTTTTAAATGTGATTTTAAATTGCTTTCAAAACAAAGCTGTAGAAGTAGAATTTTTGGTTCAGGAAATCTTTTCTTGACAAAAGCTCTCTTCGGTAAAAGTCAGAATGTGAGTATTCCTCAGAAAGCACTTTAGTGATTTCATCACTGTCCAGGATGGTGCTTCAACAAACTCAGCTTTCTCAGAGTCTTTGAGATGATTATATGCTGGATGCTGCCTCCAACTAACAAGGCTTACTAGAGATTCACATGTAAATTCAGAGTGAACATTTACTAATTTTCAATGAGAGATAAAACTTCTAGATAGATTGAAAAGTCCTATTAGCAGAATCAATAATCATTCAACAAATATTTATTGTAGTAGGCTGAAAAATGGAGCCCAAAGACATCAGTTCTTAATCCCTAGAACTTTTAATGTTACTTTGTTTGGTAAAAGGCTCTTTGCAGAAGCGGTCAGTATGGGAAACATATCCTGGTTTTATCCAGGTGAACCCTAAAAGCAGTCACAAGCATCCTGCTAAGAGAGAGCCAGTGGGGGATTTGACTACACATACACAAAGGAAAAGGCCATGTAAACACAGAGCAGAGAGAGATTTGAAGATCATGGCCTTAAAGATTGGAGTGATGAGGCCACACACCAAGGAACTTCGGCAGCACCAGATGCTGGAAAAGGCAAGGAATGGACTCACAACTAGAGCCCCCAGAGAGAGTGCTGCTCTGCCACTGACACCTTCATTTCAGCCCAGTGGTAACTATTTCAGACCTCTGGCCTCCAGAGCAGTGAGAGAATAAATTTGTGTTTTAAGACACCAAGTTTGTGATAATCTGTTACAGCAGCCCTAAAAAATTAATACAAGCACAAAGGATCTGTGCCAACTGTGCCTGCCAACTGTTTGCACATGAGAAATATTAGTGGCAGCCAGATCTGCATGGTCTTCATCTTCATGAAACCTCAAAGTAGGTGGTAGGAAGATATATGATTTGATTGCATCAGGTTTCCATAGCTTCTGTATTGCTGCCATGGTGGCAGTATATAACCTGCAGGCAAACTGATGTTCCTGTCACCTGAAAGGACATTTTTTTTCTCCAGACAATTCTCCATGTTTTTTCTTTAATGCACCATGCTGGCCATTCCTTCTTTTGCACACAACCTCTTCAATTATACAGTCTCCTTTAATTCCCATCAACTGCCAATAGATCTATTAGATAGATAGACAGACACACATCCTATGTTTGGATTTTGTTTGTTTCACTATCACAGAGCACATTTGTTTGCCTTCTTACCAAGCTCCTGAGGTACCATTTCATGTAGCTACATCTTTTATGTAATATTTAATACTGTTTTATTGTGTTTACAATGAATATAATCACAGATGTTGGGGGTTTGAACATAAATGGTTTTGACATTTTATGACACTTTTGCCTGAGACCTTCTATCTTGACAAATGTTCTGAACATTCTGCAAATAATTGCATGCAGTGTCCTTTTGACCATGGAACAAATTGTTAGGTATGGCAAAGCTACTTTGAAAATGACCACAAACATCTGTATGCTGATTTTAAAGATGTTTTGTGAGTTATTGTAACTAAGATGAACTATGCATATGACACTTGAAAAGTAGAATACTTTGCTTATTATATACATCCATTAATGAAGTTCTGGTGCCCTGGTCTAAGAAATGCCACCCTCCTTTGCCCCTGATTGACATCAAGAATGTAAGCTGAATCAAGCCATCTCTCCCAAGGCATGCACAAGGTAGTTTGTTATGCAGCCTCACACATAGAAAAGGATTTGCCAGAGTTTGCCCTCCACTGCAACCATCCAACTTCGGAGCTGTGGGGATGAGAGAGAATAGTAGGTAGCTGTTAACAATAGTTCTCTCTCTTAGCCCGTGGATAGTAACTGCACTATAAGCCTAGGAAATGGAAAAATAATGGATTCCTCTCACCTGGCCTCCTGCCTCCTACAGTCCCTATCTTCTACCGTCAGTCCACATTTGCCTTTCAGAAATGAGGTTAATTCACTTTTAACTCCCTCTAGGATTTGTGAGATTTTTTTTGTGGGCTTCAGATACTTCTATGGGAGTCAATAGGCCTGGAGAGAGAAAACTGGCTTGCGTGCCCAGCCAACTAGAAAAGAGTTTGCCTGTTTGACTTCACTGTTTTCATAAGCTTTGCAAAAGCATGGACTGAGGATGGCAGAATCCTCTTTGGATCATGAGTTCATAAAAATTTTAAATACATTTTATGATTAAAAAGTAATTATGTAATCATTGCATATAATTTTGAATATAAATTAAAGTATAATGAAGAAAATAAAACCACCTGAAAACCTATTACTTCAAAATAACCAGTGTTGGCATTGAACAAGAATATATTTCACTATGAAATCATGATCATTCTCTGTACACGGTTTAACGTCCTGCCTCTTTTTACTTTACATAAAATCATAATTTTCCTTGTCATTATGTAGTCATCATAAACATGACTTTTCAGAGCTGTAAATATCCTACCATTTTATGTTTGACCGCTTCACTATTGTTTGATGCTTCTATTATTTCCAATTTCTCACTGTTGAAAGCAGCACTTTGAATGAAAATACTTGCATATAAATTCTTTGTGGATATGTATAATTATTTCACCGGCATAAAGTGCTAGTTGTGAAATTACTGGGTGAAAGAACATGCTGGCTTTAGATAGTTTCTTCTGAAGTATAAAATACATACAGAAAAATACACCAACCATAAGGGCATTGCTGGAATTTTTATCAAGCGACTACAACCACGGAACCAATACCCAAAATCCAGATCAAGAAATATTTCTATCACCCCAGAAGCCACCCTCTCAGTTCCTAAGTACCCCAAAGGTAACCGCTATATTGACCTTTCACACAATAAATTACTTTTAACGCTGTTTAAATGCCATATAAATAGAATCATTTTCTGTTACATACTCTTTTTTTTTTAATCTGGCCCTTTCACTCAACACTATGTCATTTGTGCAATTCATCCATGTAGTTGAGTGTAGCAATAATTTGTTCATTCTCACTGCTGGATGGTATTCCATGGTGTGCATATGCCATGCTTACTTATCCATTCTACTGTTGGTGAGGATTTGAGTACTTTTCAATTTGGAGCTATTATGAATAGTGCTGCTATGAACATTCTAAAACATGTCTTTTGGTTAACATACTGCAGGGGCTAGAGCAACTCCATCTTGGATGCTAATCCACTACGCTGACCTCTGATTAACTCCAGTACCGGGAAGCCCTCCCAGATTTCCAGTTTATTGTTCCTTATATAAGAGCATGTACTTACTGTAAATCCTGCCCTTAGGTTAAAACAACCTGATGTTATACTTACCATGTGTCTTGCCCTTGAGCAATTGTCCTACACATTCCTCTGAGTCACATATGCCCTTTCCCTATGGAGCACAGGGTCTGATGGATGATGGTATGGGGATCCGCCATCTTGTCTCACCACTGCCTGAGACAGACATGGCTTCTGTTCGTAAGTCTCTGTTAAATATTTCCTTCTGAGAAACAGAATATATCAGCCTCTTTTTTTAAACTTTTAAGTTCAGAGATACATATGCAGGTTTGTTATGTAGGTAAACTCATGTCAGGGAGGTTTGTTTACAGATTATTTTGTATAATACCTATACCAGGTATTAGGCCAAGTATTTATTAGTTATTTTTCCTGATCCTCTCTCTCCTTCCACCCTACACCCCGAGATGCCACAGTGTCTGTGGTATCCCTCTATGTGTTCGTGTGTTCCCATCATTCAGTTCCCACTTATAAGTGAGAACATACTATATTTGGTTTTCTATTCTGGCATTAGTTTGCTAAGGATAATGGCCTCCAGCTCCATCCACGTTGCTGCAAAGGACATAATCTGGTTCCTTTTTTATGACTGCATAATATTCCATCATGTATATATACTACATTATCTTTATTCCAGTCTTCCATTGATGGTCATTTAGGTTGTCTCCATGTCTTTGCTATTGTGAATGGTGCTGCAACAAATATACATGTGCATGTGTCTTTATGACAGAACAATTTATATTCCTTTGTGTACACACCCAGTGATAAGATTGTTGGGTTGAATAGTAGTTCTGGTTTTAGCTCTTTGAGGAATAGCCGCACTGCTTTCCACAATGGTTGAACTAATCTACACCCCTACAACAGTGTATGAGTGTTCCCCTTTCTCCAAAACCTCACCAGCATGTCTTTTACTTTACTTTTTTTAACTTTTTAATAATGACCATTCTGACTGGTGTGAGATAGTATCTTATTGTGGTTTTGATTTGAATTTCTCTAATGATCAGTGATGTTGAGCTTTTTTTCATACACTTGTTGGCCGCATGTATGTCTTCTTTTGAAAGGTGCCTGTTCTTGTCCTTTGCCCACTTTTTAATGGGGTTGTTTGTTTGGCTTATACATCTGTTTAAGTTCCTTATAGATGCTGGATATTAGACCTTTGTCAGATGCATAGTTTGCAAATATTTTCTCCCATTCTGTGGGTTGTCTGTTTACTTCGTTTACAGTTTCTTTTGCTGTGCATAAGCTCTTTAGTTTAATTAGATCTCATTTGTTAAATTTTGCTTTTGTTGCAATTGCTTTTGGCAGCTTTGTCATGAAATCTTTGCCCAATGTCCAGAATGGTTTTGTCTAGGTTGTCTTTCAGGGTTTTTATAGTTTTGGGTGGGTTTTACATTTAAGTTTTTAATCCATCTCGAGTTGATTTTTGTGTATGGTGTAAGGAACGGGTGGAATTTCAATCTTCTGCATATGGGTAGCCAGTCATCCCAGCACCATTGATTGAATAGGGAGTCCTTTTCCCATTGCTTGTTTTTTGTCAGCTTTGTCAAATATCAGCTGGTTGTAGGTGTGCAGCCTGATTTCTGGGCTCTCTATTCTGTTTCATTGCTCTATGCGTTTGTTTGTGTACTACTCGTTTTGTACCATATATCAGCCTCTTTCTTCAGCCCCTCATCTTCCTCAGACTTTTCAGGGTAGCTGTGCATAGACCTGCTCACCATAGGACACATACACACAAACTTCTGTTGGATATGTATTAATACTTAGGAGTGGAAATACTAGTGTATTGAGATGGTATATTTTTATTCTCAGTATATTCTGTCAAACAGTTTTCTAAAATGGTTGTAGAATATGCACATTTTACATCTCTTGATGCAAACTGCTATTCAGAAAGGTTATCAAACCTTACAATCTCTCAGCAGCATATCAGATCCCACATGGAACTTTTCCAAACACTAAGTATTACACTGTTTTAAAAGACCTTTGCCACTCAGGCCAAAAAGCGGCTTTCTTTCTGTCGTTTCGATTTGTATTTCCTTGATTGCTATTGATACTCAATACACATTTTACAAAAGAAGAAACACAAATATCTAATCAACATATTTTTTAAATGATCACATTATTTTCCAAATTATCTATTGGAATATTTGTCTTTTTCTTGTTGTTTTGAAAGGCATTGCTTTGTATTAACAGAATCGTGGAAAATGTTTAAATAATGGCCTCATATACACACACACTCAATTAATGCTGGGATACATTTTGTAACTCTCATTCCATTTTTTAACTTTTTATCCACTAAGCAAATTTATGGTGCATACATTTTGTTCAAGGACATATGGTACACAGTATAGTGAACAAAAAAATTGTTCAATAAGTTAGGCTCTATATTCAAGTGGTTTATAGACCATTGGCTGCATAAGATGCCTCCCCCGCCCTCGCTAGTGGATATCTACAGTGCAGAGCACCCAGCTTTGCAAGTCACGTGGGCAATAACAGAGTAAGGGACTTAGGGCTGTAGAGAAAGGACAAAGGGCATTTGGCTGGGATAACAGACTGCATTGAAGGCGCAGCCTTGAAACTAAACCTTGAAAGATGAGAGTACCTTCTCCACTAACTGAATCTGAAGGGGAAGCAGAGGTCAAGCTGGCCCTAAGGCCAGTAGGAAGCCCGGCGATACATGGCAGGATACAAGTGTGTATAAAACAAGAGGAGAAATCAAGAAGCTCAGGCTAGTTCTCATGTGGAATTCAGGCAAGAGAATCGTGAGCTCAAAATAAGACAGGAAGACAGTTTGAAGGTAGAGAGTTCCTGTTTGAAACAATTTCATTAGCACCAAGCCGTTCCTCCATTTTAAGTATCTTGTTCCCTCTGGAAGAAACCCCCCGACTGAACTCTGAAAGTTACGCTGGGCTGGGTGGACTTAAGTTGGTAACCTACATGTGTACAAAGCTAGGACCCTTGCCGTTGAAACAAGTAAGAAAGTAAGCAACAAAGGCACATTTATAATGCTGGAGGCAGATTAAGTCAGTCACAGATGTTCTCCTATTTGAAAAGTGAAGAAAAATAAAAGAAAAGGTAAACCAAACGACCTGTGGCTCTGCTTATAGAATCTGAGGAAAGTTTGAGTTGGTGAGTTGGTGTTTGTAACTGAGAGAAAAACAACTGAGGATGGGGGTGAGAAGCAAAGAGGCAGTGCCCATGTAAACTTGAAGTACATTGGCAAATATCACCCAAGATTTTGATTAGACTTTATCTTAGAAGTATTATGGAGGTCCAGGGATTTCCTTTCACTTGGCATGTATGTGCATCCTATGAACCTTCTGTAGCCAAATTTCTTTCCGTGTGTTTTCCTCATTCCAACCAAAGCCTACCATCCATCTCCTGCCCACCACCACCACACACACACACACATACACACTTTCTGGGAGTACAACCTTAGAGCCAAGAAAAGTCCATAGACCTGTTCCCTGGCTTAAAGTCTACCAAAAGAAAACGAGGGACTAGCTGTGAGCAAGAAACATTGTGTTGTGCTTCACAGCTTCATTTCCCTAATTCTATTTGAGGACTCTAAACACATTATCAAAAGAACTAATAAAAGAGCAGGAGGCACTTTTCTTCCTGGAATTTGGGGTACCACAGGTAGGGCAGTGGGAACAGTCAATCCCAGGTACAGACAGTAAGAGACTACATTGTTTATAGATTATTTTAAAACAATCATAACACCAGCTAGTCCGTCTGCTTGATTTTCACCATGTGCTAGCAATTCTAAACACATCAGCAAGAAAATACTATCCGTGTAAAAAAAAAAAAAAATCTCTTGTTGTCGTGATTGCTTTTAAGCTTTAAAACTATTACATATACATAAACTTCAAAACAGCATTTTGTATTGCTTATTCTTCAATCAACAAGGTAATTTACAAGGAAATGAATTCAGAGAACTCCCAGTTATAGAGACATCCTGACACATGTAGTCTCAGCTACATGGGCCCATTTCTAGAGAAGATAACAGTTCTAAGTGAATGGAGCTCCCTTTGGATGAAGTTCCTTGCTCCATCCCCTGTAGTACAGCACATCCCTGCATTTAAACAGTAGATTCAAAATAAGAAGTGATAGCAAAATGGTTATAAATACAGAGAAACAGAAACCAAGGTACTTCAATTTTGTTATTTCATGAACAAAATTGTTCTGTGAACCTGGTGGTATTAATGCTTTCAGACATGTTTCTTTATGTGTGCCCTGGCCATGTCACCATTTTCCCCCAACATGACAGTCATGTAATTAAAAAGTATTCATCTATACATTTTGTCTCTTTTTGTACTGTAATCTTTATTCTTATTACTTTTTAACACTGGCATAATATACTTGAAGTTCAAGAAAATGTTCACTGTCTACATTCTTTTCTGACCAGTATTACTTATTTTATATCTTGATTACTTTGAAGATAATTTGATCAATAAATGATCTATTCTGGTTTTCAATACACCAGGCAAGGCACAAAGGGAGACCAGCCATTTCCCACCAGGAGTCCCAGTGAAGATGAGGTCCAGAAATCCATAGGGAACTTGAGCCACAACAGGTCTCAGTAATTCACATGGGAAGATGAATTTCAGAAAAAAAGAAGAGCCTGAAGCTCTGTTAGACACAGTGAGGTCCCATCTCCTCAATACCAAGGAGTGTTATACACTGATCAAAAAGGGCAACTTTAAAACCAGAAATCAGGCCAAAAAGAGACCCATTCAGCAAGCAAGGCAGGATTGTTCAAACCTTTTTAATAGCAACCAACATAAATATATATTTTGCATGCAATCAGAACACACATACAAATATATACATATACATATTATTTTAATAAGGTTAATTAAGGTTAATACTTAAACCTTACTATGGGTGATGAAGTCTGTTCATTCTATTTCACTTCTTCAAAATGTTGGTTGTGACCCAGCAAATTCAGTTCACGTCCCAGTATTAGGTAGTGAGCTGCAGTTTAAAAAATACTGATGCAAGGGAAAGGAGTCTTGACCTTCCAGCACTCAGATAATCATCTAAGATTTGTAGGTCTTTTACTCCAGAGCAAGCTTTGAAGAGCCAGATGCTTGTTCTTATCCTGTGTCCTGAAGCAATCTGAGCTCAAACTTCACTGAGAACTAGAAAAAAAAGATGAGCTGGGTACATAACAAAATTCAAACAGGTCCAAAACCCATATGCTATGGTTTGACTATGTCCCCCAAAAAGGATGTGTTGAAAACTTATTCCCCAAGACAACACTGTTGGGAGGTGGGGCCTAATTAGTCTTGAGGGCTCTACCTTCATGAACAGATTGATGCTGATTATAAAAGGACTTCAGGTTGTAAATTCAACCTCTTGCTCTCTCTCTCCCTCTTGCCTTCTACCATGGGATGACACGGCAAGAAGGCCCTCGCCAGATGCCAGCTCCTTGATCTTGGGCATCACAACCTCCAAAACCCTAAGCTAATAAATTTCTATTCATTATCAATTACCCAGTCTGTAGTATTCTGTTAGAGCAGCACCAAATGGATTAAGACACTATGTTAAGGTAAGAAAAGAAGATCTGGGAATTTTCTGAGACTTTTAACTAAAAAAGTAAGTACTTTTTGAGTAAGAATATCTCAAGTTGAGGGCCTATTCTATTACTGCAATAAAAAGACAATAAGAAAATTTAAGAACTATCTTTGGAGAAATGAAATGTCATAGTAACACTACTTTGGCAGTGAACAATATTTACATAGCTACAATGATGTAAACATTTTTGATTTTCCACTTGTACAATTAACCCACAGAAAAGGAGAGGATTTACTTACTTGAATTATATGTTCATGGTTGTTATGAACCTTCAAATAGAAATGCAAGTGTATGGGGGCAAAAGTTAGGAGGTGGATATATGAGAGAAGAGTTAAGAAAAGGTAGCATCCTTAAGATTCTCATTAAAAAGTGAAGAGTTAAGGATTCTGTACTTTGTATCTAGTTGATATAATTAAAATGTATTACTTAAATCTACAGAGGTAACTGACAGCGGAACTGAAATAGGCATATGAATTTGTTAGTAAGATGAGGAGAGAAGAAATACAGAAGAAAAATTCTCATTTATTATAGAGGAAGTCAATATATCATGTGTACAACTGATACATCAAGAAATAGTAGAATAATACATTGTATTTAGGAATGTGGAAGTAGCTACAAACAAAAAGGGGACAGAGTCATTTAAAAATACATGCAACTGGGAAGGGGTGATATCAGGGACTACTGTTTATTATTACACATGTTTCTGCACAAATGGATTTTTAAAACCATTTTCATGAATTATTCTGATTTAAAATAATAATAAAATTAATAACATGGTGATGGTAATGATTAGTGTAATCTAAAAATTATAGATTTTACTCTCTTGACTTTCTAGAGTTGTGAATCAATCGTTGAAATAAAAATTATCATAACACTTTTGAGTTCTCTTTTTCTGTTACTCCTGGCACAGTTTGCCAACTTCTAAAAATGGTTTTATATACCATCCGTTAACAAATGAGACTTAAATATAAGTCAAATAAAAACATTCCTCAGAAATTAATCAACTTTGATGAGACAAAGATGGTTTGATGGTACTTTGATCATATTTTATGTTCCATCTTTGGTTGATATGCCTCTTAATGCAAGCAATATTATCCTGCTTAAGAGAAAAGCCATTTTCCACTGTTACATTGTAACTTGCACTTCCAGGGCCTCTGGAGGGAACTCTGCAGGAGCTGTTCATGAGCTGCATCAGCAGTGCCAGATGGGATGTAGCTGGGTCTCCTGTGATCAACTTGGTCAAGTATAAGATGGAATGTAAGAGCTAAAATAGACCTCAGAGATGGTCTGTCTCCTTAATACTCAAAGTGGGGTCCCAGGACCAGCAGAGCATCACCTGAGAGCTTATTAGGCATGCATAACCTAAGGTCTCAGAGCTGCCAAATCAGCATCTGCATTTTAACAAGACCCCCAGTTAATTCAGTTGATTTGTGTTCACATTAAATTTTTAGACGCATTGGTCATTCTAATTCAATCTTCCTCCCAGTGCTCAAACCCCTCTCTCCAGCATCTCTGACCACTGGTCTCCTAGCCTTGTCTCTATTGAGAGCACTAGATGATATTTTGTAAGGGGGATACACCTGCAAGGGTTCAAGGGAGGCTAATTTGATGATGTGCTAGAAATTTGCTCGGCAGACTGAGGCAGGAGGGAGAGCAGTATTGGGGCTGGTGGAGATGAGGGTAAGGACCGTGGAACCAGTGTGAGCCATAGGGAAAAAGGTTCAATGCACTAATGACAGACTGAGGGGCAAGGGTTAGGTCTGAGATGGGAGTTCAGACAAAGGGTGGAACTGCTGTGAGCAGTCAAAGGAAAGTAGTGGATAGAAGCTCAAGTAGCCCATCTAGGTTAGAGAACTAGAAGATAGTCTGGAGAGCCTTTTGTAAAAATTGCCTTAGGCTGGCAAGATAATAGCATGTTTTAAACTTGAGGAGCTTCCAGTTATTCTTCATGAGTGTTTTTTAGACAGCTTTATTGAAATGTAACTGGCATACCATGCCATGCAATTCACCCATTTAAAGTTTACAATCCAGTGGCTTATAGTATTCGTATAGTTGTGCATCAGTCACCACAATCAGCTTTAGAATATTCTCATTACCTGACAACAAATCCTTTGCCCCTTAGTTATCATTCCCCATTCCCCCACCCACCCACCTCCACCCCTGGCAACTACTAATCTGACTTTTGTCTCTAGGAATTTGCCTATTCTGGAGATTTCACATAAATGGAAAGATACAGTATGTGGTCCTTGGTGAGTGGCTTCCCTCGCTTATCATAATGTTTTCAACATTCATCCATGTTGTTGCATGTATCAGTACTTTATTAGCTTTCAAAACAAAACCAAATTATACTAATAGTAGTATCAGCAAACAGCAGAATCTCTAAAGAAGTAACAAATGAAACTCCTACTTTTAAAAGCGAAGCTTCAATTCCAGTTTTGTTGAGTGTGGAATCAGAATGCCTGAATAAAGTATGAATCTCAGCCAAAACCAGGAAGATTCAAAACCTGAGAGAAGCCATGCCAGGGACCCTCTTCAGCTCTGATGAAGCCAAATAAGTGAAAACCACTCATGCTGCACTAAAGTTCCAAATGTTAGCAAAGCAGCGAGGATTGTAGGAAGCTTGCTTCAGGTCCCATCTGCTGATCATCAAATGTCAACCTAAAATAATCAAAAGAGTCAGGATATAATTTAAAGAGAGTTCAGACGGGCCAAGATAGCCAATTAGAAGCAGCTGAGGTCTGCAGCGCTCACAAAGAGGAAAGAAAGGGGCAAGTGAATACAGCACCTTCATCTAAAATATCCAGGTAGTCGCACTGGGACTGATGAGGAAAATAACTCGACCCACAGAGAAAAAAGAAAAGCGGGCGGGGTGGGGGGGGCAATGGCCCACCCAGGGAATGACACAGAGCCAAGGGAACCCCAGTCAAGGGAAGTGGTGAATGATTTTGTGCTCATGGAAAACTGTGCTTCTCCCACAGATCTTTGCAAACCATGGATCAGGAGATCCCCTCATGAGCCCATGCCACCAGGACCTTAGGTCTGACACACAGAGCTATGTGGAGTCTTGGCAGAGCAGCTTCTCAGGCATGCATAGACCCAGAAGCTTTGCATAATCTGGCGCCATGATCCCCAACAAACATGTCTGCAACTCAGGCAAGGCAGAGGGTCCACACATACCCCTAGGAAGGGGGCAGAATCCAGGAACTCAAGCAGCATCATTCTGTGGACCCCACTTCCACAGCATCTCACAAGATAAGACCCACTGGCTTGAAATTCCAGCCAGCCACTGGCAACAGGGTGAAGCCTGCCTGAGACAGGATGGAGCCTCCAAGGGGAGGGGTGGGTGCCATCTCTGCTGTTTGGTTGACTCAGCCATTTGTGTCTGCGGGCTTTGGAGACTCCGAACAATCCAGTCAAGGAAGGATCCCCCCAGCAGTGCCCCACAGTGGCTCTGCACATCATGGAATACTATGCAGCCATAAAAAAGGATGAATTCATGTCCTTTGCAGGGACATGGATGAAGCTAGAAATCATCATTCTCAGCAAACTAACACAGGAACAGAAAACCAAACACTGCATGTTCTCACCCATAAGTGGGAGTTGAACAATGAGAACACATGGACACAGGGAGGGGAATATCACACACTGGGGCCTGTCAGGGGATGGGGGGCAAGGGGAGGGATAGCATTAGAGAAATACCTAATGTAGATGATGGGTTGATGGGTGCAGCAAACCACCATGGCACGTGTATACCTATGTAACAAACCTGCACATTCTGCACATGTATCCCAGCACTTAAAGTATAATTTTAAAAAAGAATGAAAAGGAATGAACAAGACCTCTGAGAAATGTGGGATTATGTGAAGAGAATTAGTCTATGACTGATTGAGGTACCTGAAAGAGACAGAGAGAATAGAACCAAGTTGGAGAACATACTTCAGTATATCATCCAGGAGAATTTCCCCAACATGGCAAGACAGGCCAACATTCAAATTCAGGAAAAACAGAGAACCCCGGTAAGATATTCCACAAGAATATCATCTCCAAGACAGATAATCATCTGATTCTCCAAGGTCAAAATGAAAAAAAAAAAAAAAAAATGTTAAGGGAAGCCAGAGAGAAAGGCCAGGTTACCTACAAATGGAAGCCCAGCAGACTAATAGTGGACCTCTCAGGGAAACCCTACGAGCCAGAAGAGATTGAGGGGCCAATATTCAACATTCCTAAAGAAAAGAATTCCCAACCCAGAATTTCATATCTGCTCAAACTAAGCTTCATAAGCAAAGGATAAATAAGTTCCTTTTCAGAGAAGCAAATGCTGAGGGAACTTGTTACCACCAGAGCTGCCTTGCAAGTGCTCCTGAAGGAAGCATTAAACTTGGGAAGGTTCAGCCACTGTCCAGGCACTCATCAAGCCCACACAGGAACAGAGAATATTTTGTTTACTTATCTCTGTGTCTATTTTGCTTCACCTGGTCCCCAAGCCTTTTGTGTAAGAGCTTCATGATGACTATTGTAGTTTCTCATGCTCCTTTCCTACCTGCTTCTGAGCTCAGGCTGTGTTCTGGAGGGTCGATATCACAGTTTGGGTTTCTGGAAAGCAGAATTTGAGACAGAGATGAGCATGCCTCGACCTTTATTAGGTGCTATGTTAGATGTTCAGCCCTGCAAAGAGGAGGGGAAGGAAGCAAGAATGGGCATAAGGAGAAGTTAGGCTGTTCTGAAAGCCCAACAAAGGTTCAGCCAACCCCAGAGTAGCTCTGGATCTGGGGTGGCCCTTCAGGGTTATATCAGGCTAAAACAAGGGGGTCGGACTTTCACGTCTGTACACTGCTCAGTCATTGTATACAAACTTCCCCGGGAAGGAGGTGAGATCTCAGGTGAGGCAGTCTTCTTCAGTGGAGGCAATTTCCAAAAAGTCTGACAGCTGAAGACAGTCTGCAGGCAGCACTCCCAGCAACTGGGGGAGTAAGTGCTTCATTTCTGAAGGGCAATCAGCACATCATGGCATCCACCACAGTTGAGTTTCCTGAAAGCCTGTGCTCTAGAGAATGGTGTATTACTGAAGTCAGTGTGGGTGCACCAAAATCAATTCAAATGCTTCCTGGACTAAAGTGGTATTTTCTCTTTCAGTCACACCCAGGCCTTAGGGGAATGTGATCAGCAAGGAGGCTCTCACCACTCTCCACTCAGCACAAGTTCTAAGAGCTTCTTTGCCACAGAAATAATAAGGGGATCAGGAGAAATGTCATGAGCTTTCAAGTTACCAGTATGTCCTTTCAGATCAATGAAAAAGAAAGAATCAGCATGAGACAAAGGCAGCAAGAAATAAATGAGAATCTCTACACTCACCCCTCTACTTGTAATGCCGTTTGTCCCTTTTTATACCTGTCCTTGTGCTGGTGTTTATTTACACAAGGCCTAAGATAATCCTTTGAACATAATAGGTGCTCAATAAACATTTATTTAAAAAATGAATAATACAACCTCATAAAAACCACTTCCCTACTCAACCAGAGTGAAGTAAAAGCAGTGCTAGAGAATTAGTAGAAAAAGTACATTTCAATTCTTTATGGTTTCTCATGGTTTATTATCTTAAATGCTCTGGGCGGTGACTTTATTTACTTGGCCAGTAAGAAGATATATGTGGTTAAACCCACTAATCAGCAGCAACACCTACTCGTACCTCTTATGGCATCCATTTTACAGTTTGTGTTCCAGAAACGATAAATTAAAATCCTGCGCTGGATCAAGCCCTCGCTCACTGTGCTGTCTGCTTTCCCTGTGGGTTTGCAGGAACCAGTGGTGAAGGTCAAGGCGTATGTCTCTGACATCGATGATATTTTCAAAGCTTGTTATTTCAACAATGAAAACAAATAAGAAAAGGCAGAAGATAAAATAGCCATTGAATGCATAATATCTAATTGCTGTTGGTGCCATTTGCTAGACAGAAGATGACTCTTGTGAACAAGAAACTTCCAAAGTGAAAGGCGCTCCACAGAGAGCTCACAGCAATTTCTCTGTCTCTCTGCCCAAGATGTTTAATCAGATTGCCCCTGATGTCCAGCTTGACTGTTGTAAAGCAACAGAGTTTCATCTTCCCCATATTGTAGGTCTTCCTTTTCAGTCCACCGAAAGAAATTACCCTTCCATGACTAAACTGATGCTTTGGGATTGACACTGAGCAAAATGACAAGTGCATGATGTTCTTCAAAAACACAAAGTGAAAACAGGCTAACCTGGAAAGAAGGGAAGATCGTACCTAGAAACCTGTGTCATTTTTCTTGAGACTGTTCCAAGTACCTTCTTGAGGTCCTCACCAACATATAAATCCCCAAATCATGAAGAATTTTGCCCAGTGATGATTACCTGCCTTCACACACATAAAGTGATCGATATCTTGCAATATTCTGTAAGATACTACTGAGTATTCAATGTATCACATAGTCATTCTTTCTTCTCTGCTACTGCCACCACTGTTGTCACTGCTGAGAAATCCTCATCCTATTCTTATAGCCAGACTGTACTCATAGTAATAACTCACAAGAACAAACGATAGTCAGGCCATTAATGGATTACTGTTGCCGGCAGTGAATCGATATGGGTCTGCAGCAACCTCTATTCTTGCCCCCTCAGAAGAAAGAATTCAACTGACGAGAGTAAGACAGAAGGAGAGACCAAAGCAAGTTTTAAAGCAGCAGTGAAAAGTTTATCAAAAAGCTTTAGAGCAGGAATGAAAGGAAGTAAAGTACACTTGGAAGACGGCCAACAGGTGACTTGAGAGATCAAGTGCATGGTTTGACCTTTTGACTTGGGGTTTTATATGCTGGCATGCTTCCGGGGTCTTGTGTCCCTTCTCCCCTTGGAGTGGGCTGATTCTTCCCTTGGAGTGGGCTGTCCATATGTGCAGTGGCCTGCTAGCACTTGGGAAGTGAGCATGCACGATGTGTTTACTGAAGTTGTATGCATGCTCACTTGAGGCATTCTTCCCTTTCATAGGAACCAGTCAAACATCCCTAGAAGGTCCTATACCAGTTAAACCCTGCTATTTTGACTCTTAATGCGTATGCTTCAGCCACTCACCCAACTCCTAAGATATTGGGAAGCTGCCGATCACCAATTTCAGGTGTTTCTGTTTATTGGGAGACTGCCTTTCCCTGGCACTGGCTGCAACCAATTATTATTTTAGAGAGACACCTTAATAACCACCTGACCATCACCTAAGGTTGCCTGACATTCCTGGTGGGATGGGGGAGGGGTGTGCTTCCCTGCCCTGTTCATGTCTGCCTGACTACCTACTGTAACATTACAACATCCTGAACTAAGGAAGTAACTGAAACCCAAACTGGGAGACTGGCCTCTCACTTCAGACCACAGCACGCCAATGACATGACAAACATTCCATCAAGCTAGTCTCTAGAAGAGATAATAAAATCCAAGAAGATACTTTGACTTTTTCACAAAGCACAATGATATTTGCAACACCCACTAAATACCCAAACTAATGAACACAAAACTTGGCTTTAAATTGCCAGGAACCCTTAATGTCTACAGTCTCTAGTTCCAGAAAATTCCAAGATCCTGGTGGTTTGTAATTTAAGATCTAATTTATGAGTCACATTCAGTTATTTTAGTAATATGGAGAAGTTATTAAAAGAGTGAAAAGAGTTTTTTTGTTGTTGTTTTTTTTAATCATATAAGAAAATTGGTTTCTACCGTGAGAGAATAGGAAAAAATAGAGGAAAGGGGAAAATGCAAATGAAAGAGAGACCTTTAATGATCTCTGTCTATCCCAAATTAACCATTTTTTTCTTCTGAGAACTGCTCCCTTCATCCATAGAGATAGGACTCTGAAAACCATGATTGTATTCTGTGACCTTGAGCCTCAGATCACACGTAATTGGATCCAAGATAGACATTGCCCCCAAACTGATCCAATCACAGTCTCTCTCCTTGGAATATACAATTGAGATTCTGAAGAGCTGGTTAATCTCTTCCTGTGGCTGGAAGGGAAACAAGTAAATGTGTGAACTGCAGGCCAGTTATTACCTACTATGCATGCAGATAAAGAGTGAGAAAGCCACATAGGAAGAGAACAAGCAGTGAGACAGACAGACAAGCTAAACCTGCTGTTACAGCTTTCTACTCATGGTTCCAATTCACAAAGAAGCTTGGCTCTACTTCCTGCCCTTGAGCTCTGTGATTATCCTTGTATTCTCATAATAAATTCCTCCTTTTGGCAGAAACAAGTTTGAGTGGGTTTCTATTACTTACAACTAAAAGAACCTTGACTAAGTCGGATTCTTATTCTGTTAACATCATTGAGTAGTAACTAATTCACACTCCATCATGTCTTGTTTGTAGAGTCTCCAGAATGTTAGCTGCAGATATGAAAACTGTAAAATCCCTAGATTTTCCATCTCAGTCAGGCATGAAACCAATTACACTGAGAAGAGAATGGGCTTGATGAAACAGGCATATGACACCAGAGTATAGAGGCTAGAACTCTTCCTCACCAAACTCATGCACTCAAGTTTAGGCAGCGGAAACCCTGTTTCCCTTTACTGGGGTAGAGAGCATAATTTAGAATTTTGCCTGGTTGTAGACGGTTGAAAAGAAGAAAGAAGACCGAAAATTCAAGAATCCTGGCATGGGCACTAGCATGCTGGGTACAACAAATGGAATGAATGTGGGAACTTCTTAGAATTTATGAAAGTGTTCAGTTTCTCTCTGTTCAGCTAAATAATTTTGCACAGGAAACCAAAGCAGCAGCCTGTTGTAAAGAAAATAGTCTTTCTAGATCTAAATGCAGTGCTGAGTCATGCCGCCTATTACATGTTAGATAGGAGAATGAGAAGAAGAGATAATAATAGTGATAACAACTATAATCATAGCAGCTAGCATTTAATATGTCCTTTTTGAGTTGTTGTGAGCATTTTACTTACAGTAACTTAGTTAATCTTCACAATAGCACCAATGAGGTAGATACTATTATGATCTCTATTTTAAAAATGAAAACACTGGAGCTCAAAATGGTAAGGTAAATTTCCAAGGATTCACAGCTAGTAATTGTGGAATTGGTATCTAGACCCAAGCAATCTGATTCCAGTGTTGAAATTTTAACTTTTAGATTGTGTCTCAACAACAAACAAATGGAAAAAATGGTCATTTCAAGTTAAATAATAGGTATTGAAAACCTCCAAATGCCCTCATCATCTCTTTCACTGGGCTTCTAATTCACGTATCTTTCTCCACTCCTGTATAGGTCTGAATCCTGGCAGGAATTAGAGGGAACTCTCAAAGAGTATGATTTAAAAGAGTTCAATTAAGGGATTCTTACAAGGTATAGGTAGGATTAAGAGAAAGCAACAAGGAATAGTGAAGCACCCCAGGTTCAGCAAGAATACTAAGCTACTACCATCCCCAGCACGGTGTGGGCAAGGGGAGAGAGCAGTTACCAGAACCTGGTGAGACTTGTGGCTGTAGGAGAGAATTGTTGAATAGGAGCTATGGGTAGAGGAATGAAACCCTTACCAAATTTTGGCCTCACCTAACCTCTCTCTCATTTCCTGCCTTCCGGTTTCTTGTCAATGCCTTCTGTTAGCTGAACTCAAACCAAATGGAGGGCAAAAGGGCCTATTGATGCAGCTCATACAGGTCAGCTCCTGAGACACAGGGGAGGGCAGAGTTGGGTGTAATGTGAATCTGGAGAGGCAAACGTAGAATATCCACCACACTTCTCCTCTAAGATACCAAGGAAAGAAAAATATAATTTTTTAATATACGAAAATATTAAATAATAACACAAGAAAAGAAATTTAAAAAGAAAACTGGAGTTGAATGAAAAATTTTGAAACCCAAGAAGAAGGAAAAGCACATGAGATTGAATTTATGGAAAAGGAAGGCAAGAAACAGAAACTTAAAATATGACAGTCATCTTCAAGGGCTCAAGACTACAGCCTGTTAATGTAAAGAATGCAAAAGCTCTGGGTACTTTATGAAAGAATTGTCTTAGGTACACATGTCAATGGGTCTTCATCCCACCCCCCATAGTTATACACAGTATAAGCATTGAATATAGCTTCTGCCTGCCTATGAACTGACCTCCAAAGATCATCAGATATTTGAGAATAACAGTTATCATAAAAAAGATGAACAAATAGAAATGAACTAAAAAAGGAAATAGGAATAATTTAGGAAAAAGAGAACATTCTTTCAACAATCATATTCTTCTCTCCAGCCCAAACAGCTCCTCCCTGAGAATCAGACTAATTTTCAAATGCCAGCTGGACATAATAGTGAAGTTCCTCAAACACCTTAAATTTACCGTGTCCCCAAATATTGGTTTCTTTCCCATACCAAACATGTCATCATTGCTGAGTTCTTAATCTCCATTCATAGCATAACCATCCCTGCACTCTCCAGGACTATAAATCTTACCTTATTTTTTTTCTATTTCTCACCCTTACCTTAAGCCTTACATCTAACCTCCAGATTCCATCACAAAAATATCTTTTAAACACAATTCATATCTCTGTTCCTACAGTCCCAAATAGATTTTCATCAATTTGAACTTTGTCAATGGCCCATGTCAGTCTGCATTCCACCAGGGAAATTGAAACAATCAGGGGAGAGGAAGAAAGATTTACTTCAAGACATTGGCTTACATGATTATGGGGACTGACAAGTCCAAAATGTATAGATAGGTAGCAGACTCAGAGCCACCAGGCAGGAGCTGCACCACTGTCCACAAGCAGAATGTCTTCTTCCTCAAGGAAACCTTAGTTCTACTCTTAAGGCCATTCAGTCAACTGGGTAAGGCCTATCCAGATTATGGAGGATACTTTCCTTTACTTGAAGTCAACTGACTGTAAATGTTACTCATGTCTACAAAATACCTTCACAGCAATGCCTGGATTAGTGTCTGATTGAATAACTGGGTACTGTAGTCCAGACAAGTTGACACATAAAACTAACCATCATAGCCCCTCACTAATGTCTGCCTTTCAACGGCTTCCCCACCCTTTCATCCTGTGTGTCAATGGGCCTCAAACTAGGAGCTACATCAGAATCACCCAGAGGGATTTAAATGCATACTTGCACACACACAAATTATTATACCTATCATACTTCTCTGAAGTTATCTATCTCCAGTGCCTATCTGATCACACTACTTAAAATCCATACTTCATTATGAAATACATAACACAGCTCACACTCCTTAACAAAATTCCCCAGGCCTCATGATTTGGTCCCAATCTCCTTTCCTAGTCTCAATTTCTGCTATTCCTACCCACAGTCACATCAATTACTCTGGCTCCCCAAAGCTTTATCCATTATCAGCCATGTCTACACTTATATTTATTCCAAGGATCACAAAGTAAACACCTACAAAGGCCAAGCAGGTAATTTAAACATGTGAGTTTGGATGGTGTGAGACAATAGCGAATGTTGCCAAATGGAACTGAGCTAACTGAAACGAGATTTGAAAGGCAAGGTAAGAGTGGGCCAGGTGCTGGGGTGGGAGATGGCAGTGAGAAGAGATAAAGGAAGTAGAATATAGGCATTGCAGCTGCTTTGTTGATGCCCCATCTATATTCCCTTGACCCACCCAGCTTCCGTTGACAGTTTCCTTATTGTCATCTGTACACCTACAGTGACTTTCTACTGCAAACACTTGTGACTCTGCCTGAGGGCTTTCTATGGCTACAAAACAATTATCATCCTACCCGCAGGACAGGCTGAAATTGTCAGGGAGTTAACAGCACCGAGAGCAGCCCTCAACCAAAGAGAGATGGGAGTTAACAGATAAATACCCTATTTCTTGCTTCTCAATTCTGAGGAGTGTTCCACACAATTTCTCAGTGGATCCTGAGTAGGAATGCTCCCCAGTTGCCCACAGAGGTAACCCTCTCATTAATACCTTTTTTGTTGTCATCCTTCCTTCTCACTTCCCTCTCCCTCACATATTTCCTGGGCATGTTCCAAATAATCTTCCTCTAAATCCCCATCTCAGGGTCTGCTTTTGGGTGGGGGAAAGATGAACCAAACCAAGATAGTAGGCCAGACACACACAATAGTGGCAGAAAGAAGGGAAGGTCTGGCGTAGGAAGCATCTCATAATATGAAGAGGTTGGCAGGTCAACACAGCCTGGTTTACTAGAGTCTGAGTGACAGGGGAGAGGGCCTACCCACCTTCTTCTGAGTATGTTGGGCACAGTGGACCCAAAGCCTCAACAGAGGCTGCAATATAGATACTTTTACTGAACTATTTACCCTGTCCAACTTTCATTTAATTTATACTTCCATCTTAGAAAATCTAGTTGGAACTGAGGTTTAACTCTGAGAAATTTATGTTAAACAGACTCAAAATCTAGCTTAATAAAGCTGAGACATAAAAACATTGTTCCTGCAAATAAACAGCAACTTTTACTTTTCCATCTAAAGTCAGATGGAGAGGAAATAAATTAGAAGGTGGCGAGTGCTCTGCATCCCAACCATTGTTTATGGCTCTCTTTACTTAGCTATTCTAAATCATGCATTGCCTCCTAGGGTCATAAAGATATCACTTTCTCCACTCAGCAGGAGAAATGAGAGGTGAAGAAGGAGAATGTTATTTTGCAGGAAGGGAAACAGAGCCCTGGAGATTTATCTGGGGCCTGCATCAGAGTAACTGGTTGATCAGGGAGTTCATATTCAGAGCATCAGAATTTCAGGCATTTGCTTAATCTAGCAGGTCCAGAAATTGATGAGATGCCAGGACTTCTGCAAACACAGTCACAGCCAGACCACTGGTATCTTCTGATTAAGTGATATTATTATCCAGCTCTTCCCTACTGAGAAATTTTTAGATATGTAATTGCTAGCAATCTCCAACCAAGAGTTTTCTGAGAGGCTGGTATTAATGTGAATTTAAAGCCATTGACACATTTAAAGAGCATCTACTCTGTGTAGGTGTTGCAGTAGTGAAAGATGTGGGATATTCATGGGTGTCCAGGTGGTTAATGAAGGCAGCCAGCTTTTTGTGAGAGGAGCTTACCTCCTCTCCTCTCCCAACTCAGTGCACCAAGATCTTGGCAGCAATTTCCATTCTGGAAATTCCTGTCTGAATCAGTTATATTTAATGATACCTAGAGGGATGTGTTAACAGAGGACTTTATGAAGAAAACCGAAATGTTCATTGAAAATAACTGAATTCAACTTTAATAACAATTAAAGCATAATGTGTATAATTCTATATATTTATATGATACATATAATTCAACATTCTAGTAATGCACGTGATGTATGTATTTGTGATACATACATCGAAAGCTTCAATAATCACCATAGCTTGATAATTTTACATGGGCCAGGTACTGTGCTGAGTATTTTCTATTCATTAACCCATTTAATACTAACAAAACCCTATGTAGTATTTATTGTTACTATCGCCCTGAAAATAAAGACAATGAGGCGTGGGAAGATAAATCAACTTGTCCAATGACACACAACCAAGAAGTGGGAGATGAGATTTGAACCCACGACAAGTGATTCAAAAGCCCATGCTCTTAATCGCTACATTAAAAAAAAAAAAAATTCCAAGCTTTCCTCATTTAAGAGCTTCTTATCGGAGGGAGGATTAACAATCATCTCTGTCCTGGGTCTGCCAGAGTACCTGTTCCTTTTATCATTTTGATTACAGGTACGGCAGATCATATTAATACCTTCCAAAATGGCCACAACAATATCTGCCATGCCACCTGGTTTCTTATGATGAGCTTTCAGTAATCCTGCCATTGAAAGACTGGCATCTACATTCTCTCCCCTTGAATCAGGGCTTGCTTTTGACTAAGGCAGAGGTGATACTATGTGTCTTCTAAGGCCATTATAAAAGATAATGCAGTTTCTCTTTTATAGCAGGATGCTTGTCCTGAGAACCCAGCTGCCAGACCGGAAGAAAACCAAGCCCCCAGCCCTCAGCCCTGGATCAGCTCCTAGCCAACAGCTAGCAGCAACTTGGCAGTCATGGGAGTGAGACATCTTCAAAGTGGATCCTCCAGCCTCCATTTGAGTCGCCCCAGCTGACAACACAAGTGGCAGATATAAGCCTTCCTCACTGAGTCCTGACCAAATTGTAGATTCATAAGCTAAATAAATGGTTATGGATTTCTACTTCTGGCCAAAATGGAGTAGCTCCATTCATCCCAGGTCTTCTCTCTTACAATTAAAATAAAAACCTAAACATAACCAAGTATATAACACAACACAGTAACTGAGTATAGGAAAACTCTGAAAGGTGGAAAGAAGGTGGTGAAATGCCTAGGGACCTTGGGACTTAAAGAATGGCCCAGCAATGAGTTTCTTGGGTTTCCTTATTGATTCTCATGTATACCAGACTGCAGACATCTCCAACCCAGAACTGCCAATAGGCACAGGCATAACAACTATGGAGGAATACATGTATAGTCCTGATACATAGTAAGCAGTCAATAAATGTTGGTAGTAAATAACAGTTATAACCACAAAAACCAACCTAAGTTTCTCCCTTACCATAAGATAAAAAGATGCTCCATGCCCACTCTGAGCAGAGCAGAGGCCTAAGGCAGAAAGATAGAGGGATTTGAGATGACAATAGCTGGAGTGTGCTCTGAGATTCACTTTACTTCAGTGTGTCCTAGGAAGAGTTTCAACATTGCTTAAGATGAAGCATAAACATTCAGAAACAGAAATAACAGAACAATATAAGTAAGGCACTGGTCAACTCTATGCCAAGTGTAGAAACTGAACAACTGCAGATAGATCAGCCAAATTCTCTATAATTAATATAATAGCTCATTTTCAAAGAAGGAGCCAGTTTGGACTGTCACGGGTTACAGAAAGAATAAGACCACTAGAAGAGAATGTGAGTAACCTGGTGTTTCAGTTACCTACTGCTACATAACAACCCACGTCAAAGCTTGGTGGCTTAAAACATCCATAATAGTTTATTCTCAGGAAGAGATTGTGTAAAATGAGGGTTAGTTCTTTACATGTTTGGTAGGATCCACCAGTGAAACCATCTAGGCCTAGAGATTACTTTTTTTAAAAAGCTTTCAATTACAAATTCAATTTTTAATGGTTTTATGTC